>NC_060142.1:5791400-6012479 GCF_021461385.2 Schistocerca piceifrons
GGAGAAGTCATTGAGCACATAGTATTTCATAGCGACGCAATTTCTGTGTTAATTATTCATGTGAGGGAGCAAGGGATGTAGTAAAGTGGGAACAGTGCATCGGAAAGCAGATACTCGTATCCCAAAACTAAATCCAGTCGTTTCCATTGAAACGTGACTCGGTTTAGGAGGAGAAGTCATTGAGCACATAGTATTTCATAGCGACGCAATTTCTGTGTTAATTATTCATGTGAAGGAGCGAGGGATGTAGTAAAGTGGGAACAGTGCATCGGAAAAGAGTTACTCGTATCCCAAAACTAAATCCTGTCGTTTCCATTGAAACGTGACTCGATTTAGGAGGAGAAGTCATTGAGCACATAGTATTTCATAGCGACGCAATTATTGTGTTAATTCGTCAATGTGAGGGAGCGAGCGTTGAGGTAAAGTATGAATAGTGCATCGGAAAGGAGTTACTCGTATCCCAAAATTAATACTGTCGTTTCCATTGAAACGTTACTCGATTTAGGAGGAGAAGTCATTGAGCACATAGTATTTCATAGCGACGCAATTTCTGTGTTAATTATTCATGTGAGGGAGCGAGGGATGTAGTAAAGTGGGAACAGTGCATCGGAAAGGAGATACTCGTATCCCAAAACTAAATCCTGTCGTTTCCATTGAAACGTGACTCCATTTAGGAGGAGAAGTCATTGAGCACATAGTATTTCATAGCGACGCAATTTCTGTGTTAATTATTCATGTGAGGGAGCGAGGGATGTAGTAAAGTGGGAACAGTGCATCGATAAGGAGATACTCGTATCCCAAAACTAAATCCTGTCGTTTCCATTGAAACGTGACTCGATTTAGGAGGAGAAGTCATTGAGCACATAGTATTTCATAGCGACGCAATTTCTGGGTTAATTCTTCAATGTGAGGGAGCGAGGGATGTAGTAAAGTGGGAACAGTGCATCGGAAAAGAGGTACTCGTATCCCAAAACTAAATCCTGTCGTTTCCATTGAAACGTGACTCGATTTAGGAGGAGAAGTCATTGAGCACATAGTATTTCATAGCGACGCAATTTCTGTGTTAATTATTCATGTGAGGGAGCGAGGGATGTAGTGAAGTGGGAACAGTGCATCGGAAAGGAGATACTCGTATCCCAAAACTAAATCCTGTTGTTTCCATTGAAACGTGATTCGATTTAGGAGGAGAAGTCATTGAGCACATAGTATTTCATATCGACGCAATTTCTGTGTTAATTATTCATGTGAGGGAGCGAGGGATGTAGTAAAATCGGAACAGTGCATCGGAAAGGAGATACTCGTATCCCAAAAGTAAATCCTGTCGTTTCCATTGAAACGTGACTCGACAAGGAGGAGGAGAAGTCATTGAGCACATAGTATTTCATAGCGACGCAATTTCTGTGTTAATTATTCATGTGAGGGAGCGAGGGATGTAGTGAAGTGGGAACAGTGCATCGGAAAGGAGATACTCGTATCCCAAAACTAAATCCTGTCGTTTTTTTATTGATACGTGACTCGATTTAGGAGGAAAAGTCATTGAGCACGTAGTATTTCATAGCGACGCAATTTCTGTGTTAATTATTCATGTGAGGGAGCGAGGGATGTAGTAAAGAGGGAACAGTGCATCGGAAAGGAGTTACTCGTATCCCAAAACTAAATCCTGTCGTTTCCATTGAAACGTGACTCGATTTAGGAGGAGAAGTCATTGAGCACATAGTATTTCATAGCGACGCAATTACTGTGTTAATTCGTCAATGTGAGGGAGCGAGCGTTGAGGTAAAGTATGAATAGTTCATCGGAAAGGAGTTACTCGTATCCCAAAATTAATACTGTCGTTTCCATTGAAACGTTACTCGATTTAGGAGGAGAAGTCATTGTGCACATAGTATTTCATAGCGACGCAATTTCTGTGTTAATTATTCATGTGAGGGAGCGAGGGATGTAGTAAAGTGGGAACAGTGCATCGGAAAGGAGATACTCGTATCCCAAAACTAAATCCTGTCGTTTCCATAGAAACGTGACTCGATTTAGGAGGAGAAATCATTGAGCACATAGTCTTTCATAGCGACGCAATTTCTGTGTTAATTCGTCAATGTCAGGGAGCGAGCGTTGAGGTATAGTATGAATAGTGCATCGGAAAGGAGTTACTTGTATCCCAAAACTAAATCCAGTCGTTTCCATTGAAACTTGACTCGATTTAGGAGGAGAAGTCATTGAGCACATTGTATTTCATAGCGACGCAATTTCTGTGATAATTCGTCAATGTGAGGGAGCGAGCGTTGAGGTAAAGAAAGAATAGTGCATCGGAAAGGAGTTACTCGTATCCCAAAACTCAATCCTGTCGTTTCCATAGAAACGTTACACGATTTAGAAGGAGAAGTCATAGAACCCATAGTATTTTATAGCGACGCAATTTCTGTGTTCATTCGTCAATGTGAGGGAGAGAGCGTTGAGGTAAAGAAATAATAGTGCATCGGTAAGGAGTTACTCGTATCCCAAAACTAAATCCTGTCGTTTCCATTGAAACGTGGTTCGATTTAGGAGGAGAAGTCATTGAGCACATAGTATTTCATAGCGACGCAATTTCTGTGTTAATTCGTCAATGTGAGGGAGCGAGCGTTGAGTTAAGGAATGAATAGTGCATCGGAATGGAATTACTCGTATCCCAAAACTAAATCCTGTCGTTTCCATTGAAACGTGACTCGATTTAGGAGGAGCAGTCATTGAGCAAATAGTATTTCATAGCGACGCTATTTCTGTGTTTATTATTCATGTGAGGGAGCGAGGGATGTAGTAAAGTGGGAACAGTGCATCGGAAAGGAGATACTCGTATCCCATAACTAAATCCAGTCGTTTCCATTGAAACGTGACTCGATTTAGGAGGAGACGTCATTGAGCACATAGTATTTCGTAGCGACGCAATTTCTGTGTTAAATCGTCGATGTGTGGGAGCGAGGGATGTAGTAAAGTGGGAACAGTACATCGGAAAGGAGTTACTCGTATCCCAAAACAAAATCCTGTCGTTTCCATTGAAACGTGACTCGATTTAGGAAGAGAAGTCATTGAGCACATAGTATTTCATAGCGACGCTATTTCTGTGTTAATTATTCATGTAAGGGAGCGAGGGTTGTAGTAAAGTGGGAACAGTGCATCGGGAAGGAGATACTCGTATCCCAAAACTAAATACTGTCGTTTCCATTGAAACGTGACTCGATTTAGGAGGAGAAGTCATTGAGCACATAGTATTTCATAGCGACGCAATTTCTGTGTAAATTATTCATGTGAGGGAGCGAGGGATGTAGTACAGTGGGAACAGTGCAACGGAAAGGAGATACTCGTATCCCAAAACTAAATCCTGTCGTTTCCATTGAAACGTGACTCGATTTAGGAGGAGAAGTCATTGAGCACATAGTATTTCATAGCGACGCAATTTCTGTGTTAATTATTCATGTGAGGGAGCGAGGGATGTAGTAAAGTGGGAACAGTGCATCGGAAAGGAGATACTCGTATCCCAAAACCAAATCCTGTCGATTCCATTGAAACGTGACTCAATTTAGGAGGAGAAGTCATTGAGCACATAGTATTTCATAGCGACGCAATTTCTGTGTTAATTATTCATGTGAGGGAGCGAGGGATGTAGTAAAGTGGGAACTGTGCATCGGAAAGGAGATACTCGTATCCCAAAACTAAATCCGGTCGTTTCCATAGAAACGTGACTCGATTTAGGAGGAGAAATCATTGTGCACATAGTTTTTCATAGCGACGCAATTTCTGTGTTAATTCGTCAATGTCAGGGAGCGAGCGTTGAGGTATAGTATGAATAGTGCATCGGAAAGGAGTTACTCGTATCCCAAAACTACATCCAGTCGTTTCCATTGAAACTTGACTCGATTTAGGAGGAGAAGTCATTGAGCACATAGTATTTCATAGGGACGCAGTTTCTGTGATAATTCGTCAATGTGAGGGAGCGAGCGTTGAGGTAAAGAAAGAATAGTGCATCGGAAAGGAGTTACTCGTATCCCAAAACTCAATCCTGTCGTTTCCATAGAAACGTTATACGATTTAGAAGGAGAAGTCATAGAACCCATAGTATTTTATAGCGACGCAATTTCTGTGTTAATTCGTCAATGTGAGGGAGCGAGCGTTGAGGTAAAGAAATAATAGTGCATCGGAAAGGAGTTACTCGTATCCCAAAACTAAATCCTGTCGTTTCCATTGAAACGTGACTCGATTTAGGAGGAGAAGTCATTGAGCACATAGTATTTCATAGCGACGCTATTTCTGTGTTAATTCGTCAATGTGAGGGAGCGAGCGTTGAGGTAAGGAATGAATAGCGCATCGGAATGGAATTACTCGTATCCCAAAACTAAATCCTGTCGTTTCCATTGAAACGTGACTCGATATAATAGGAGCAGTCATTGAGCACATAGTATTTCATAGCGACGCTATTTCTGTGTTAATTATTCATGTGAGGGAGGGAGGGATGTAGTAAAGTGGGAACAGTGCATCGGAAAGGAGATACTCGTATCCCAAAACTAAATCCAGTCGTTTCCATTGAAACGTGACTCGATTTAGGAGGAGAAGTCATGGAGCACATAGTATTTCATAGCGACGCAATTTTTGTGTTAATTATTCATGTGAGGGAGCGAGGGATGTAGAAAAGTGGGAACAGTGCATCGGAAAGGAGATACTCGTGTCCCAAAACTCAATCCTGTCGTTTCCATAGAAGCGTAACACGATTTAGAAGGAGAAGTCGTAGAACCCATAGTATTTCATAGCGACGCAATTTCTGTGTTAATTCGTCAATGTGAGGGAGCGAGCGTTGAGGTAAAGAATGAATAGTGCATCGGAAAGGAGTTACTCGTATCCAAAAATTAATCCTGTCGTTTCCATTGATACGTGACTCGATTTAGGAGGAGAAGTCATTGAGCACATAGTTTTTCATAGCGACGCAATTTTTGTGTTAATTATTCATGTGAGGGAGCGAGGGATGTAGTAAAGTGGGAACAGTGCATCGGAAAGGAGATACTCGTATCCCAAAACTAAATCCAGTCGTTTCCATTGAAACGTGACTCGATTTAGGAGGAGAAGTCATTGAGCACATAGTATTTCATAGCGACGCAATATCTGTGTTAATTCGTCAATGTAAGGGAGCGAGGGATGTAGTAAAGTGGGAACAGTACATCGGAAAGGAGTTACTCGTATCCCAAAACTAAATCCTGTCGTTTCCATTGAAACGTGACTCGATTTAGGAGGAGAAGTCATTGAGCACATAGTATTTCATAGCGCCGCTATTTCTGTGTTAATTATTCATGTGAAGGAGCGAGGGATGTAGTAAAGTGGCAACAGTGCATCGGAAAGGAGATACTCGTATCCCAAAACTAATTCCTGTCGTTTCCATTGAAACGTGACTCGATTTAGGAGGAGAAGTCATTTAGCACATAGTATTTCATTGCGACGCAATTTCTGTGTTAATTATTCATGTGAGGGATCGAGGGATGTAGTAAAGTGGGAACAGTGCATCGGAAAGGAGATACTCGTATCCCAAAACTAAATCCTGTCGTTTCCATTGAAACGTGACTCAATTTTGGAGGAGAAGTCATTGAGCACATAGTATTTCATAGCGACGCAATTTCTGTGTTAATTATTCATGTGAGGGAGCGAGGGATGTAGTAAAGTGGGAACAGTGTATCGGAAAGGAGATACTCGTATCCCAAAACTAAATCCTGTCGTTTCCATTGAAACGTGACTCGATTTAAGAGGAGAAGTCATTGTGCACATAGTATTTCATAGCGACACAATTTCTGTGTTAATTCGTCAATGTGAGGGAGCGAGGGATGTAGTAAAGTGGGAACAGTGCATCGGAAAGGAGTTACTCGTATCCCAAAACTAAATCCTGTCGTTTCCATTGATACGTGACTCGATTTAGGAGGAGAAGTCATTGAGCACATAGTATTTCATAGCGACGCAATTTCTGTGTTAATTATTCATGTGAGGGAGCGAGGGATGTAGTAAAGTGGGAACAGTGCATCGGAAAGGAGATACTCGTATCCCAAAACTAAATCCTGTCGTTTCCATTGAAACGTGACTCCATTTAGGAGGAGAAGTCATTGAGCACATAGTATTTCATAGCGACGCAATTTCTGTGTTAATTATTCATGTGAGGGAGCGAGGGATGTAGTAAGGTGGGAACAGTGCATCGATAAGGAGATACTCGTATCCCAAAACTAAATCCTGTCGTTTCCATTGAAACGTGACTCGATTTAGGAGGAGAAGTCATTGAGCACATAGTATTTCATAGCGACGCAATTTCTGGGTTAATTCTTCAATGTGAGGAGCGAGGGATGTAGTAAAGAGGGGACAGTGCATCGGAAAGGAGTTACTCGTATCCCAAAACTAAATCCTGTCGTTTCAATTGAAACGTGACTCGATTTAGGAGGAGAAGTCATTGAGCACATAGTATTTCATAGCGACGCAATTTCTGTGTTAATTATTCATGTGAGGGAGCGAGGGATGTAGTAAAGTGGGAACAGTGCATCGGAAAGGAGATACTCGTATCCCAAAACTAAATTCTTTTGTTTCCATTGAAACGTGACTCGATTTAGGAGGAGAAGTCATTGAGCACATAGTATTTCATAGCGACGCAATTTCTGTGTTAATTATTCATGTGAGGGAGCGAGGGATGTAGTAAAATGGGAACAGTGCATCGGAAAGGAGATACTCGTATCCCAAAAGTAAATCCTGTCGTTTCCATTGAAACGTGACTCGACAAGGAGGAGGAGAAGTCATTGAGCACATAGTATTTCATAGCGACGCAATTTCTGTGTTAATTATTCATGTGAGGGAGCGAGGGATGTAGTAAAGTGGGAACAGTGCATCGGAAAGCAGATACTCGTATCCCAAAACTAAATCCAGTCGTTTCCATTGAAACGTGACTCGGTTTAGGAGGAGAAGTCATTGAGCACATAGTATTTCATAGCGACGCAATTTCTGTGTTAATTATTCATGTGAAGGAGCGAGGGATGTAGTAAATTGGGAACAGTGCATCGGAAAAGAGTTACTCGTATCCCAAAACTAAATCCTGTCGTTTCCATTGAAACGTGACTCGATTTAGGAGGAGAAGTCATTGAGCACATAGTATTTCATAGCGACGCAATTACTGTGTTAATTCGTCAATGTGAGGGAGCGAGCGTTGAGGTAAAGTATGAATAGTGCATCGGAAAGGAGTTACTCGTATCCCAAAATTAATATTGTCGTTTCCATTGAAACGTTACTCGATTTAGGAGGAGAAGTCATTGAGCACATAGTATTTCATAGCGACGCAATTTCTGTGTTAATTATTCATGTGAGGGAGCGAGGGATGTAGTAAAGTGGGAACAGTGCATCGGAAAGGAGATACTCGTATCCCGAAACTAAATCCTGTCGTTTCCATTGAAACGTGACTCCATTTAGGAGGAGAAGTCATTGAGCACATAGTATTTCATAGCGACGCAATTTCTGTGTTAATTATTCATGTGAGGGAGCGAGGGATGTAGTAAAGTGGGAACTGTGCATCGATAAGGAGATACTCGTATCCCAAAACTAAATCCTGTCGTTTCCATTGAAACGTGACTCGATTTAGGAGGAGAAGTCATTGAGCACATAGTATTTCATAGCGACGCAATTTCTGGGTTAATTCTTCAATGTGAGGGAGCGAGGGATGTAGTAAAGTGGGAACAGTGCATCGGAAAAGAGGTACTCGTATCCCAAAACTAAATCCTGTCGTTTCCATTGAAACGTGACTCGATTTAGGAGGAGAAGTCATTGAGCACATAGTATTTCATAGCGACGCAATTTCTGTGTTAATTATTCATGTGAGGGAGCGAGGGATGTAGTGAAGTGGGAACAGTGCATCGGAAAGGAGATACTCGTATCCCAAAACTAAATCCTGTTGTTTCCATTGAAACGTGACTCGATTTAGGTGGAGAAGTCATTGAGCACATAGTATTTCATATCGACGCTATTTCTGTGTTAATTATTCATGTGAGGGAGCGAGGGATGTAGTAAAATCGGAACAGTCCATCGGAAAGGAGATACTCGTATCCCAAAAGTAAATCCTGTCGTTTCCATTGAAACGTGACTCGACAAGGAGGAGGAGAAGTCATTGAGCACATAGTATTTCATAGCGACGCAATTTCTGTGTTAATTATTCATGTGAGGGAGCGAGGGATGTAGTAAAGTGGGAACAGTGCATCGGAAAGCAGATACTCGTATCCCAAAACTAAATCCAGTCGTTTCCATTGAAACGTGACTCGGTTTAGGAGGAGAAGTCATTGAGCACATAGTATTTCATAGCGACGTAATTTCTGTGTTAATTATTCATGTGAAGGAGCGAGGGATGTAGTAAAGTGGGAACAGTGCATCGGAAAAGAGTTACTCGTATCCCAAAACTAAATCCTGTCGTTTCCATTGAAATGTGACTCGATTTAGGAGGAGCACATAGCATTGAGCACATAGTATTTCATAGCGACGCAATTTCTGTGTTAATTATTCATGTGAGGTAGCGAGGGATGTAGTAAAGAGGGAACAGTGCATCGGAAAGGAGTTACTCGTATCCCAAAACTAAATCCTGTCGTTTTTTTATTGATACGTGACTCGATTTAGGAGGAAAAGTCATTGAGCACGTAGTATTTCATAGCGACGCAATTTCTGTGTTAATTATTCATGTGAGGGAGCGAGGGATGTAGTAAAGAGGGAACAGTGCATCGGAAAGGAGTTACTCGTATCCCAAAACTAAATCCTGTCGTTTCCATTGAAACGTGACTCGATTTAGGAGGAGAAGTGATTGAGCACATAGTATTTCATAGCGACGCAATTATTGTGTTAATTCGTCAATGTGAGGGAGCGAGCGTTGAGGTAAAGTATGAATAGTTCATCGGAAAGGAGTTACTCGTATCCCAAAATTAATACTGTCGTTTCCATTGAAACGTTACTCGATTTAGGAGGAGAAGTCATTGTGCACATAGTATTTCATAGCGACGCAATTTCTGTGTTAATTATTCATGTGAGGGAGCGAGGGATGTAGTAAAGTGGGAACAGTGCATCGGAAAGGAGATACTCGTATCCCAAAACTAAATCCTGTCGTTTCCATAGAAACGTGACTCGATTTAGGAGGAGAAATCATTGAGCACATAGTTTTTCATAGCGACGTAATTTCTGTGTTAATTCGTCAATGTCAGGGAGCGAGCGTTGAGGTATAGTATGAATAGTGCATCGGAAAGGAGTTACTCGTATCCCAAAACTAAATCCTGTCGTTTCCATTGAAACTTGACTCGATTTAGGAGGAGAAGTCATTGAGCACATAGTATTTCATAGCGACGCAATTTCTGTGATAATTCGTCAATGTGAGGGAGCGAGCGTTGAGGTAAAGAAAGAATAGTGCATCGGAAAGGAGTTACTCGTATCCCAAAACTCAATCCTGTCGTTTCCATAGAAACGTTACACGATTTAGAAGGAGAAGTCATAGAACCCATAGTATTTTATAGCGACGCAATTTCTGTGTTCATTCGTCAATGTGAGGGAGCGAGCGTTGAGGTAAAGAAATAATAGTGCATCGGTAAGGAGTTACTCGTATCCCAAAACTAAATCCTGTCGTTTCCATTGAAACGTGACTCGATTTAGGAGGAGAAGTCATTGAGCACATAGTATTTCATAGCGACGCAATTTCTGTGTTAATTCGTCAATGTGAGGGAGCGAGCGTTGAGTTAAGGAATGAATAGTGCATCGGAATGGAATTACTCGTATCCCAAAACTAAATCCTGTCGTTTCCATTGAAACGTGACTCGATTTAGGAGGAGCAGTCATTGAGCACATAGTATTTCATAGCGACGCTATTTCTGTGTTTATTATTCATGTGAGGGAGCGAGGGATGTAGTAAAGTGGGAACAGTGCATCGGAAAGGAGATACTCGTATCCCATAACTAAATCCAGTCGTTTCCATTGAAACGTGACTCGATTTAGGAGGAGAAGTCATTGAGCACATAGTATTTCGTAGCGACGCAATTTCTGTGTTAATTCGTCAATGTGTGGGAGCGAGGGATGTAGTAAAGTGGGAACAGTACATCGGAAAGGAGTTACTCGTATCCCAAAACAAAATCCTGTCGTTTCCATTGAAATGTGACTCGATTTAGGAAGAGAAGTCATTGAGCACATAGTATTTCATAGCGACGCTATTTCTGTGTTAATTATTCATGTAAGGGAGCGAGGGATGTAGTAAAGTGGGAACAGTGCATCGGGAAGGAGATACTCGTATCCCAAAACTAAATACTGTCGTTTCCATTGAAACGTGACTCGATTTAGGAGGAGAAGTCATTGAGCACATAGTATTTCATAGCGACGCAATTTCTGTGTAAATTATTCATGTGAGGGAGCGAGGGATGTAGTACAGTGGGAACAGTGCAACGGAAAGGAGATACTCGTATCCCAAAACTAAATCCTGTCGTTTTCATTGAAACGTGACTCGATTTAGGAGGAGAAGTCATTGAGCACATAGTATTTCATAGCGACGCAATTTCTGTGTTAATTATTCATGTGAGGGAGCGAGGGATGTAGTAAAGTGGGAACAGTGCATCGGAAAGGAGATACTCGTATCCCAAAACCAAATCCTGTCGTTTCCATTGAAACGTGACTCAATTTAGGAGGAGAAGTCATTGAGCACATAGTATTTCATAGCGACGCAATTTCTGTGTTAATTCGTCAATGTGAGGGAGCGAGGGATGTAGTAAAGTGGGAACAGTGCATCGGAGAGGAGTTACTCGTATCCCAAAACTAAATCCTGTCGTTTCCATTGAAACGTACTCGATTTAGGAGGAGAAGTCATTGAGCACATAGTATTTCATAGCGACGCAATTTCTGTGTTAATTATTCATGTGAGGGAGCGAGGGATGTAGTACAGTGGGAACAGTGCATCGGAAAGGAGTTACTCGTATCCCAAAACTAAATCTTGTCGTTTCAATTGAAACGTGACTCGATTTAGGAGGAGAAGTCATTGAGCACATAGTAATTCATAGCGACGCAATTTCTGTGTTAATTATTCATGTGAGGTAGCGAGGGATGTTGTAAAGAGGGAACAGTGCATCGGAAAGGAGTTACTCGTATCCCAAAACTAAATCCTGTCGGTTTTTTTTTGATACGTGACTCGATTTAGGAGGATTAGTCATTGAGCACATAGTATTTCATAGCGACGCAATTTCTGTGTTAATTATTCATGTGAGGGAGCGAGGGATGTAGTAAAGAGGGAACAGTGCATCGGAAAGGAGTTACTCGTATCCCAAAACTAAATCCTGTCGTTTCCATTGAAACGTGACTCGATTTAGGAGGAGAAGTCATTGAGCACATAGTATTTCATAGCGACGCAATTCCTGTGTTAATTCGTCAATGTGAGGGAGCGAGCGTTGAGGTAAAGAATGAATAGTGCATAGGAAAGGAGTTACTCGTATCCCAAAATTAATCCTGTCGTTTCCATTGAAACGTTACTCGATTTAGGAGGAGAAGTCAATGTGCACATAGTATTTCATAGCGACGCAATTTCTGTGTTAATTATTCATGTGAGGGTGCGAGGGATGTAGTAAAGTGGGAACAGTGCATCGGAAAGGAAATACTCGTATCCCAAAACTAAATCCTGTCGTTTCCATTGAAACGTGACTCGATTTAGGAGGAGAAGTCATTGAGCACATAGTTTTTCATAGCGACGCAATTTCTGTGTTAATTCGTCAATGTGAGGCAGCGAGCGTTGAGGTAAAGAATGAATAGTGCATCAGAAAGGAGTTACTCGTATCCCAAAACTAAATCCTGTCGTTTCCATTGAAACGTCACTCGATTTAGGAGGAGAAGTCATTGAGCACATAGTATTTCATAGCGACGCAATTTCTGTGTTAATTATTCATGTGAGGGAGCGAGGGAGGTAGTAAAGTAGGAACAGTGCATCGGAAAGGAGATACTCGTGTCCCAAAACTCAATCCAATCGTTTCCAAAGAAACGTTACACGATTTAGAAGGAGAAGTCATAGAACCCATAGTATTTCATAGCGACGCAATTTCTGTGTTAATTCGGCAATGTGAGGGAGCGAGCGTTGAGGTAAAGAATGAGTAGTGCATCGGAAAGGACATACTCTTATCCCAAAATTAAATCCTGTCGTTCCCATTGAAACGTGACTCGATTTAGGAGGAGAAGTCATTGGGCCCATAGTATTTCATAGCGACGCAATTTCTGTGTTAATTATTCATGTGAGGGAGCGAGGGATGTAGTAAAGAGGGAACAGTGCATCGGAAAGGAGATACTTGTGTCCCAAAACTAAATCCTGTCGTTTCCATTGAAACGTGACTTGATTTCGGAGGAGAAGTCATTGAGCACATAGTATTTCATAGCGACGCAATTTCTGTGTTAATTCGTCAATGTGAGGGAGCGAGCGTTGAGGTAAAGAATGAATAGTGCATCGGAAAGGAGTTACTCGTATCCCAAAACTAAATCCTGTCGTTTCCATTGAAACGTGACTTGATTTAGGAGGAGAAGTCATTGAGCACATAGTATTTCATAGCGACGCAATTTCTGTGTTAATTATTCATGTGAGGTAGCGAGGGATGTAGTAAAGAGGGAACAGTGCATCGGAAAGGAGTTACTCGTATCCCAAAACTAAATCCAGTCGTTTTTTTATTGATACGTGACTCGATTTAGGAGAAGAAGTCATTGAGCAAACAGTATTTCATAGCGACGCAACTCCTGTGTTAATTATTCATGTGAGGGAGCGAGGGATGTAGTAAAGTGGGAACAGTGCATCAGAAAGGAGATACTCGTATCCCAAGACCAAATCCTGTCGTTTCCATTGAAACGTGACTCGATTTAGGAGGAGAAGTCATTGAGCACATAGTATTTCATAGCGACGCAATTTCTGTGTTAATTATTCATATGAGGTAGCGAGGGATGTAGTAAAGAGGGAACAGTGCATCGGAAACGAGTTACTCGTATCCCAAAACTAAATCCTGTCGTTTCCATTGAAACGTGACTCGATTTAGGAGGAGAAGTCATTGAGCACATAGTATTTCATAGCGACGCAATTACTGTGTTAATTCGTCAATGTGAGGGAGCGAGCGTTGAGGTAAAGAATGAATAGTGCATCGGAAAGGAGTTACGCGTATCCCAAAATTAATCCTGTCGTTTCCATTGAAACGTTACTCGATTTAGGAGGAGAAGTCATTGTGCACGTAGGATTTCATAGCGACGCAATTTCTGTGTTAATTATTCATGTGAGGGAGCGAGGGATGTAGTAAAGTGGGAACAGTGCATCGGAAAGGAGATACTCGTATCCCGAAACTAATTCCTGTCGTTTCCATTGAGACGTGACTCGATTTAGGAGGAGAAGTCATTGAGCACATAGTTTTTCATAGCGACGCAATTTCTGTGTTATTTCGTCAATGTGAGGGAGCGAGCGTTGAGGTAAAGAATGAATAGTGCATCGGAAAGGAGTTACTCGTATCCCAAAACTAAATCCTGTCGTTTCCATTGAAACGTCACTCGATTAAGAGGAGAAGTCATTGAGCACATAGTATTTCATAGCGACTCAATTTCTGTGTTAATTATTCATGTGAGGGAGCGAGGGATGTAGTAAAGTGGGAACAGTGCATCGAAAAGGAGATACTCTTATCCCAAAACTAAATCCTGTCGTTTCCATTGAAACGTGACTCGATTTAGGAGGAGAAGTCATTGGGCACATAGTATTTCATAGCGACGCAATTTCTGTGTTAATTATTCATGTGAGGGAGCGAGGGATGTAGTAAAGAGGGAACAGTGCATCGGAAAGGAGATACTCGAGTCCCAAAACTAAATCCTGTCGTTTCCATTGAAACGTGACTCGATTTAGGAGGAGAAGTCATTGAGCACATAGTATTTCATAGCGACGCAATTTCTGTGTTAATTCGTCAATGTGAGGGAGCGAGCGTTGAGGTAAAGAATGAATAGTGCATCGGAATGGAGTTACCCGTATCCCAAAACTAAATCCTGTCGTTTCTATTGAAACGTGACTCGATTTAGGAGAAGAAGTCATTGAGCACATAGTATTTCATAGCGACGCAATTTCTGTGTTAATTCGTCAATGTGAGGGAGCGATCGTTGAGGTCAAGAATGAATAGTGCACCGGGAAGGAGTTACTCGTATCCCAAAACTAAATCCTGTCGTTTCCATTGAAACGTGACTCGATTTAGGAGGAGAAGTCACTGAGCACATAGTATTTCATAGCGACGCAATTTCTGTGTTAATTCGTCAATGTGAGGGAGCGAGCGTTGAGGTAAAGAATGAATAGCGCATCGGAAAGGAGTAACTCGTATCTCAAAACTAAATCCTGTCGTTTCCATTGATACGTGACTCGATTTAGGGGGAGAAGTCGTTGAGCACATAGTTTTTCATAGCGACGCAATTTCTGTGTTAATTATTCATGTGAGGGAACGAGGGATGTAGTAAAGTGGGAACAGTGCATCGGAAAGGAGATACTCGTGCCCCAAAACTCAATCCTGTCGTTTCCATAGAAACGTTACACGATTTAGAAGGAGAAGTCATAGAACCCATAGTATTTCATAGCGACGCAATTTCTGTGTTAATTCGTCAATGTGAGGGAGCGAGCGTAGAGGTAAAGAATGAATAGTGCATTGGAAAGGGGTTACTCGTATCCCAAAACTAAATCCTGTCGTTTCCATTGATACGTGACTCGATTTAGGAGGAGAGGTCATTGAGCACATAGTATTTCATAGCGACGCAATTTCTGTGTTAATTATTCATGTCAGGTAGCGAGGGATGTAGTAAAGTGGGAACAGTGCATCGGAAAGGAGATACTCGTGTCCCAAAACTCAATCCTGTCGTTCCCATAGAAACGTTACACGATTTAGAAGGAGAAGTCATAGAACCCATAGTATTTCATAGCGACGCAATTTCAGTGTTAAATCGTCAATGTGAGGGAGCGAGCGTTGAGGTAAAAAATGAATAGTGCATCGGAAAGGAGTTACTCGTATCCCAATACTAAATCCTGTCGTTTCCATTGAAACGTGACTCCATTTAGGAGGAGAAGTCATTGAGCACATAGTATTTCATAGCGACGCAATTACTGTGTTAATTCGTCAATGTGAGGGAGCGAGCGTTGAGGTAAAGAATGAATAGTGCATCGAAAAGGAGTTACTCGTATCCCAAAATTAATCCTGTCGTTTCCATTGAAACGTTACTCGATTTAGGAGGAGAAGTCATTGTGCACGTAGTATTTCATAGCGACGCAATTTCTGCGTTAATTATTCATGTGAGGGAGCGAGGGATGTAGTAAAGTGGGAACAGTGCATCGGAAAGGAGATACTCGTATCCCAAAACTACATCCTGTCGTTTCCATTGAAACGTGACTCGATTTAGGAGGAGAAGTCATTGAGCAAATAGTTTTTCATAGCGACGCAATTTCTGTGTTACTTCGTCAATGTGAGGGAGCGAGCGTTGAGGTAAAGAATGAATAGTGCATCGGAATGGAGTTACTCGTATCCCAAAACTAAATCCTGTCGTTTCCATTGAAACGTGACTCGATTTAGGAGGAGAAGTCATTGAGCACATAGTATTTCATAGCGACGCAATTTCTGTGTTAATTCGTCAATGTGAGGGAGCGATCGTTGAGGTCAAGAATGAATAGTGCACCGGAAAGGAGTTACTCGTATCCCAAAACTAAATCCTGTCGTTTCCATTGAAACGTGACTCGATTTAGGAGGAGAAGTCACTGAGCACATAGTATTTCATAGCGACGCAATTTCTGTGTTAATTCGTCAATGTGAGGGAGCGAGCGTTGAGGTAAAGAATGAATAGTGCATCGGAAAGGAGTAACTCGTATCTCAAAACTAAATCCTGTCGTTTCCATTGATACGTGACTCGATTTAGGGGGAGAAGTCGTTGAGCACATAGTTTTTCATAGCGACGCAATTTCTGTGTTAATTATTCATGTGAGGGAGCGAGGGATGTAGTAAAGTGGGAACAGTGCATCGGAAAGGAGATACTCGTGTCCCAAAACTCAATCCTGTCGTTTCCATAGAAACGTTACACGATTTAGAAGGAGAAGTCATAGAACCCATAGTATTTCATAGCGACGCAATTTCTGTGTTAATTCGTCAATGTGAGGGAGCGAGCGTAGAGGTAAAGAATGAATAGTGCATTGGAAAGGGGTTACTCGTATCCCAAAACTAAATCCTGTCGTTTCCATTGATACGTGACTCGATTTAGGAGGAGAAGTCATTGAGCACATAGTATTTCATAGCGACGCAATTTCTGTGTTAATTCGTCAATGTGAGGGAGCGAGCGTTGAGGTAAAGAATGAATAGTGCATCGGAAAGGAGTTACTCGTATCCCAAAATTAATCCTGTCGTTTCCATTGAAACGTTACTCGATTTAGGAGGAGAAGTCATTGTGCACGTAGTATTTCATAGCGACGCAATTTCTGTGTTAATTATTCCTGTGAGGGAGCGAGTGATGTAGTAAAGTGCTAACAGTGCATCGGAAAGGAGATACTCGTATCCCAAAACTACATCCTGTCGTTTCCATTGAAACGTGACTCGATTTAGGAGGAGAAGTCATTGAGCACATAGTTTCTCATAGCGACGCAATTTCTGTGTTACTTCGTCAATGTGAGGGAGCGAGCGTTGAGGTATAGGATGAATAGTGCATCGGAAAGGAGTTACTCGTATCCCAAAACTGAATCCTGTCGTTTCCATTGAAACGTGACTCGATTTAGGAGGAGAAGTCATTGAGCACATAGTATTTCATAGCGACGCAATTTCTGTGTTAATTATTCATGTGAGGGGGCGAGGGATGTAGTAAAGTGGGAACAGTGCAACGGAAAGGAGATACCAGTATCCCAAAACTAAATCCTGTCGTTTCCATTGAAACGTGACTCGATTTAGGAGGAGAAGTCATTGAGCACATAGTATTTCATAACGACGCAATTTCTGTGTTAATTATTCATGTGAGGGAGCGAGCGTTGAGGTAAAGAATGAATAGTGCATCGGAAAGGAATTACTCGTAACTCAAAACTAAATCCTATCGTTTCCATTGAAACGTGACTCGATTTAGGAGGAGAAGTCATTGAGCACATAGTTTTTCATAGGGACGCAATTTCTGTGTTAATTCGTCAATGTGAGGGAGCGAGCGTTGAGGTAAACAATGAATAGTGCATCGGAAAGGATTTACTCGTATCCCAAAACTAAATCCAGTTGTTTCCATTGAAACGTGACTCGATTTAGGAGGAGAAGTCATTGAGCACATAGTATTTCATGGCGACGCAATTTCTGTGTTAATTCGTCAATGTGAGGGAGCGAGCGTTGAGGTAAAGAATGAATAGTGCATCGGAAAGGAGTTACTCGTATCTCAAAACTAAATCCTGTCGTTTCCATTGAAACGTGACTCCATTTAGGGGGATAAGTCATTGAGCACATAGTATTTCATAGCGACGCAATTTCTGTGTTAATTATTTATGTGAGGTAGCGAGGGATGTAGTAAAGTGGGAACAGTGCATCGGAAAGGAATTACTCGTAACTCAAAACTAAATCCTGTCGTTTCCATTGAAACGTGACTCGATTTAGGAGGAGAAGTCATTGAGCACATAGTTTTTCATAGGGACGCAATTTCTGTGTTAATTCGTCAATGTGAGGGAGCGAGCGTTGATGTAAATAATGAATAGTGAATCGGAAAGGAGTTACTCGTATCCCAAAACTAAATCCTGTGGTTTCCATTGAAACGTGACTCGATTTAGGAGGAGAAGTCATTGAGCACATAGTATTTCATAGCGACGCAATTTCTGTGTTAATTATTCATGTGAGGGAGCGAGGGATGTAGTAAAGTGGGAACAGTGCATCGGAAAGGAGATACTCGTGTCCCAAAACTCAATCCTGTCGTTTCCATAGAAACGTTACACGATTTAGAAGGAGAAGTCATAGAACCCATAGTATTTCATAGCGACGCAATATCTGTGTTAATTCGTCAATGTGAGGGAGCGAGCGTTGAGGTAAAGAATGAATAGTGCATTGGAAAGGAGTTACCCGTATCCCAAAACTAAATCCTGTCGTTTCCATTCATACGTGACTCGATTTAGGAGGAAAAGTCATTGAGCACATAGTATTTCATAGCGACGCAATTTCTGTGTTAATTATTAATGTGAGGGAGCGAGGGATGTAGTAAAGTGGGAACAGAGCATCGGAAAGCAGATACTCATGTCCCAAAACTCAATCCTGTCGTTTCCATAGAAACGTTACACGATTTAGAAGGAGAAGTCATAGAACCCATAGTATTTCATAGCGACGCAATTTCTGTGTTAATTCGTCAATGTGAGGGAGCGAGCGTTGAGGTAAAGAATGAATAGTGCATCGGAATGGAGTTACTCGTATCCCAAAACTAAATCCTGTCGTTTCCATTGAAACGTCACTCGATTTAGGAGGAGAAGTCATTGAGCACATAGTATTTCATAGCGACGCAATTTCTGTGTTAATTAATCATGTGAGGGAGCGAGGGATGTAGTAAAGTGGGAACAGTGCATCGGAAAGGAGATTCTCGTATCCCAAAAATCAATCCTGTCGTTTCCATAGAAACGTTACACGATTTAGAAGGAGAAGTCATAGAACCCATAGTATTTCATGGCGACGCAATTTCTGTGTTAATTCGTAAGGTGAGGGATCGAGCGTTGAGGTAAAGAATGAATAGTGCATCGGAAAGGAGTTACTCGTATCCCAAATCTAAATCCTGTCGTTTCCATTGAAACGTGACTCGATTTAGGTGGAGAAGTCATTGAGCACATAGTATTTCATAGCGACGCAATTTCTGTGTTAATTCGTCAATGTGAGGGAGCGAGCGTTGAGGTAAGGAATGAATAGTCCATCGGATAGGAGTTACTCGTATCCCAAAAGTAAATCCTGTCGTTTCCATTGAAACGTGACTCGATTTAAGAGGAGAAGTCATTGAGCACATAGTATTTCATAGCGACGCAATTTCTGTGTTAATTATTCATGTGAGGGAGCGAGGGATGTAGTAAATTGGGAACAGTGCATCGGAAAGGAGATACTCGTATGCCAAAACTAAATCCTGTCGTTTCCATTGAAACGTGACTCGATTTAGGAGGAGAAGTCATTGTGCACATAGTATTTCATAGCGACGCAATTTCTGTGTTAATTCGTCAATGTGAGGGAGCGAGGGATGTAGTAAAGTGGGAACAGTACATCGGAAAGGGATTACTCGTATCCCAAAACTAAATCCTGTCGTTCCCATTGAAACGTGACTCGATTTAGGAGGAGAAGTCATTGAGCACATAGTATTTCATAGCGACGCAATTTCTGTGTTAAATATTCATTTGAGGGAGCGAGGGATGTAGTAAAAGTGGTAACAGTGCATCGGAAAGGAGATACTCGTATCCCAAAACTAAATCCTGTCGTTTCAATTGAAACGTGACTCGATTTAGGAGGAGAAGTCATTGAGCACATAGTATTTCATAGCGACGCTATTTCTGTGTTAATTATTCATGTGAGGGAGCGAGGGATGTAGTAAAGTGGGAACAGTGCATCGGAAAGGAGATACTCGTATCCCAAAACTAAATCCTGTCGTTTCCATTGAAACGTGACTCGATTTAGGAGGAGAAGTCATTGAGCACATAGTATTTCATAGCGACGCAATTTCTGTGTTAATTAGTCATGTGAGGGAGCGAGGGATGTAGTAAAGTGGGAACAGTGCATCGGAAAGGAGATACTCGTATCCCAAAAGTAAATCCTGTCGTTTCCATTGAAACATGACTCGATTTGGGAGGAGAAGTCATTGAGCACATAGTATTTCATAGCGACGCAATTTCTGTGTTAATTATTTATGTGAGGGAGCGAGGGATGTAGTAAAGTGGGAACAGTGCATCGGAAAGGAGATACTCGTATCCCAAAACTAAATCCTGTCGCTTCCATTGAAACGAGACTCGATTTAGGAGGAGAAGTCATTGAGCACATAGTATTTCTTAGCGACGCAATTTCTGTGTTAATTATTCATGTGAGGAGCCAGGGATGTAGTAAATTGGAACAGTGCATCGGAAAGGAGTTACTCGTATCCCCAAACTAAATCCTGTCGTTTCCATTGAAACGTGACTCGATTTAGGAGGAGAAGTCATTGAGCACATAGTATTTCATAGCGACGCAATTTCTGTGTTAATTAGTCATGTGAGGGAGCGAGGGATGTAGTAAAGTGGGAACAGTGCATCGGAAAGGAGATACTCGTATCCCAAAAATAAATCCTGTCGTTTCCATTGAAACATGACTCGATTTGGGAGGAGAAGTCATTGAGCACATAGTATTTCATAGCGACGCAATTTCTGTGTTAATTATTCATGTGAGGGAGCGAGGGATGTAGTAAAGTGGGAACTGTGCATCGGAAAGGCGATACTCGTATCCCAAAACTAAATCCTGTCGCTTCCATTGAAACGAGACTCGATTTAGGAGGAGAAGTCATTGAGCACATAGTATTTTATAGCGACGCAATTTCTGTGTTAATTATTCATGTGAGGGAGCGAGGGATGTAGTAAAGTGGGAACAGTGCATCGGAAAGCAGATACTTGTGTCCCATAACTCAATCCTGTCGTTTCCATAGAAACGTTACACGAGTTAGATGGAGAAGTCATAGAACCCATAGTATTTCATAGCGACACAATTTCTGTGTTAATTCGTCAATGTGAGGGAGCGAGCGTTGAGGTAAAGAATGAATAGCACTTCGGAAAGGTGTTACTCATATCCCAAAACTAAATCCTGTCGTTTCCATTGAAACGTGACTCGATTTAGGAGGAGAAGTCATTGAGCACATAGTATTTCATAGCGACGCAATTTCTGTGTTAAATATTCATGTGAGGGAGCGAGGGATGTAGTAAAGTGGGAACAGTGCATCGGAAAGGAGATACTCGTACACCAAAACTAAATCCTGTCGTTTCCATTGAAACGTGATTCGATTTAGGAGGAGAAGTCATTGAGCACATAGTATTTCATTGCGACGCAATTTCTGTGTTAATTATTCATGTGAGGGAGCGAGGGATGTAGTAAAGTGGGAATAGTGCATCGGAAAGGAGATACTCGTGTCCCAAAACTCAATCCTGTCGTGTCCATAGAAACGTTACACGATTTAGAAGGAGAAGTCATAGAACCCATAGTATTTCATAGCGACGCAATTTCTGTGATAATTCGTCAATGTGAGGGTTCGAGCGTTGAGGTAAAGAATGAATAGTGCATCGGAAAGGAGTTACTCGTATCCCAAAACTAAATCCTGTCGTTTCCATTGAAACGTGACTCGATTTAGGAGGAGAAGTCATTGAGCACATAGTTTTTCATCGCGACGCAATTTCTGTGTTAATTCGTCAATGGGAGGGAGCAAGCGTTGAGGTAAAGAATGAATAGTGCATCGGAAAGGAGTTCCTCGTACCCCAAAACTAAATCCTGTCGTTTCCATTGAAACGTCACTCGATTTAGGAGGAGAAGTCATTGAGCACATAGTATTTCATAGCGATGGAATTTCTGTGTTAATTATTCATGTGAGGGAGCGAGGGATGTAGTAAAGAGGGAACAGTGCATCGGAAAGGAGTTACTCGTATCCCAAAACTAAATCCTGTCGTTTCCATTGAAACGTGACTCGATTTAGGAGGAGAAGTCATTGAACACATAGTATTTCATAGCGACACAATTTCTGTGTTAATTATTCATGTGAGGGAGCGAGGGATGTAGTAAAGTGGGAACAGTGCATCGGAAAGGAGATACTCGTATCCCAAAAATAAATCCTGTCGTTTCCATTGAATCATGACTCGATTTGGGAGGAGAAGTCATTGAGCACATACTATTTCATAGCGACGCAATTTCTGTGTTAATTATTCATGTGAGGGAGCGAGGGATGTAGTAAAGTGGGAACAGTGCATCGGAAAGGAGATACTCGTATCCCAAAACTAAATCCTGTCGCTTCCATTGAAACGAGACTCGATTTAGGAGGAGAAGTCATTGAGCACATAGTATTTCATAGCGACGCAATTTCTGTGTTAATTATTCATGTGAGGAGCCAGGGATGTAGTAAATTGGAACAGTGCATCGGAAAGGAGTTACTCGTATCCCCAAACTAAATCCTGTCGTTTCCATTGAAACGTGACTCGATTTAGGAGGAGAAAACATTGAGCACGTAGTATTTCATAGCGACGCAATTTCTGTGTTAATTCGTCAATGTGAGGGAGCGAGCGTTGAGGTAAAGAATGAATAGTGCATCAGAAACTAGTTACTCGTATCCCAAAACTAAATCCTGTCGTTTCCATTGAAACGTGACTCGATTTAGGAGGAGAAGTCATTGAGCACATAGTATTTCATAGCGACTCAATTTCAGTGTTAATTATTCATGTGAGGGAGCGAGGGATGTAGCAAAGTGGGAACAGTGCATCGGAAAGGAGATACTCGTGTCCCAAAACTAAATCCTGTCGTTTCCATAGAAACGTGACTCGATTTAAGAGGAGAAGTCATTGAGCACATAGCATTTCATAGCGACGCAATTTCTGTGTTAATTATTCATGTGAGGGAGCGAGGGATGTAGTAAAGTGGGAACAGTGCATCGGAAAGGAGATACTCGTATCCCAATACTAAATCCTGTCGTTTGCATTGAAACGTGACTCGATTTAGGAGGAGAAGTCATTGAGCACATAGTATTTCATAGCGATGCAATTTCTGTGGTAATTCGTCAATGTGAGGGAGCGAGCGTTGAGGTAAAGAATGAATAGTGCATCGGAAAGGAGTTACTCGTATCCCAAAACTAAATCCTGTCGTTTCCACTGAAACGTGACTCGATTTAGGAGGAGAAGTCATTGAGCACATAGTATTTCATAGCGACGCAATTTCTGTGTTAATTATTAATGTGAGGGGGCGAGGGATGTAGTAAAGTGGGAACAGTGCATCGGAAAGGTGTTACTCGTATCCCAAAACTAAATCCTGTCGTTTCCATTGACATGTGACTCGATTTAGGAGGAGAAGTCATTGAGCACATAGTATTTCATAGCGACGCAATTTCTGTGTTAATTATTCATGTGAGGGAGCGAGGGATGTAGTAAAGTGGGAACAGTGCATCGGAAAGCAGATACTTGTGTCCCAAAACTCAATCCTGTCGTTTCCATAGAAACGTTACACGAGTTAGATGGAGAAGTCATAGAACCCATAGTATTTCATAGCGACGCAATTTCTGTGATAATTCGCCAATGTGAGGGTTCGAGCGTTGAGGTAAAGAATGAATAGTGCATCGGAAAGGAGTTACTCGTATCCCAAAACTAAATCCTGTCGTTTCCATTGAAACGTGACTCGATTAAGGAGGAGAAGTCATTGAGCACATAGTTTTTCATCGCGACGCAATTTCTGTGTTAAATATTCATGTGAGGGAGCGAGGGATGTAGTAAAGTGGGAACAGTGCATCGGAAAGGAGATACTCGTACCCCAAAACTAAATCCTGTCGTTTCCATTGAAACGTGACTCGATTTAGGAGGAGAAGTCATTGAGCACATAGTATTTCATAGCGACGCAATTTCTGTGTTAATTCGTCAATGTGAGGGAGCGAGCGTTGAGGTAAAGAATGAATAGTGCATCGGAAAGGAGTTACTCGTATCCCAAAACTAAATCCTGTCGTTTCCACTGAAACGTGACTCGATTTAGGAGGAGAAGTCATTGAGCACATAGTATTTCATAGCGACGCAATTTCTGTGTTAATTATTCATGTGAGGGAGCGAGGGATGTAGTAAAGTGTTAATAGTGCATCGGAAAGGAGATACTCGTGTCCCAAAACTCAATCCTGTCGTTTCCATAGAAACGTTACACGATTTAGAAGGAGAAGTCATAGAACCCATAGTATTTCATAGCGACGCAATTACTGTGTTAATTCGTCAATGTGAGGGAGCGAGCGTTGAGGTAAAGAATGAATAGTGCATCGGAAAGGAGTTACTCGTATCCCAAAATTAATCCTGTCGTTTCCATTGAAACGTGACTCAATTTAGGAGGATAAGTCATTGTGCAAATAGTAATTCATAGCGACGCAATTTCTGTGTTAATTATTCATGTGAGGGATAGAGGGATGTAGTAAAGTGGGAACAGTGCATCAGAAAGGAGATACTCGTATCCCAAATCTAAATCCTGTCGTTTCCATTGAAACGTGACTCGATTTAGGAGGAGAAGTCATTGAGCTCATAGTTTTTCATCGCGACGCAATTTCTGTGTTAATTCGTCAATGGGAGGGAGCGAGCGTTGAGGTAAAGAATGAATAGTGCATCGGAAAGGAGTTACTCGTATCCCAAAACCAAATTCTGTCGTTTCCATTGAAACGTCACTCGATTTAGGAGGAGAAGTCATTGAGCACATAGTATTTCATAGCGACGGAATTTCTGTGTTAATAATTCATGTGAGGGAGCGAGGGATGTAGTAAAGTGGGAACAGTGCATCGGAAAGGAGATACTCGTGTCCCAAAACTCAATCCTGTCGTTTCCATAGAAACGTTACACGATTTAGAAGGAGAAGTCATAGAAGCCATAGTATTTCATAGCGACGCAATTTCTGTGTTAATTCGTCAATGTGAGGGAGCAAGCGTTGAGCTAAAGAATGAATAGTGCTCCTGTCGTTTCCATTGAAACGTGACTCGATTTAGGAGGAGAAGTCATTGAGCACATAGTATTTCATAGCGACGCAATTTCTGTGTTAATTATTCATGTGGGGTAGCGAGTGATGTAGTAAAGTGGGAACAGTGCATCGGAAAAGAGATACTCGTATCCCAAAACTAAATCCTGTCGTTTCCATTGAAACGTGACTCGATTTAGGAGGAGAAGTCATTGAGCACATAGTATTTCATAGCGACGCAATTTCTGTGTTAATTATTCATGTGAGGGAGCGAGGGATGTAGTAAAGTGGCAACAGTGCATCGGAAAGGAGATACTCGTATCCCAAAACTAAATCCTGTCGATTCCATTGAAACGTGACTCGATTTAGGACGAGAAGTCATTGAGCTCATAGTATTTCATAGCGACGCAATTTCTGTGTTAATTATTCATGGAGGGAGCGAGGGATGTAGTAAAGTGGGAACAGTGCATCGGAAAGGAGATACTCGTATCCCAAAACTAAATCCTGTCGTTTCCATTGAAACGTGACTCGATTTAGGAGGAGAAGTCATTGAGCACATAGTATTTCATAGCGACGCAATTTCTGTGTTAATTCGTCAATGTGAGGGAGCGAGGGATGTAGTAAAGTGGGAACAGTGCATCGGAAAGGAGTTACTCGTATCCCAAAACTAAATCCTGTCGTTTCCTTTGATACGTGACTCGATTTAGGAGGAGAAGTCATTGAGCACATAGTATTTCATAGCGACGCAATTTCTGTGTTAATTATTCATGTGAGGGAGCGAGGGATGTAGTAAAGTGGGAACAGTGCATCGGAAAGGAGATACTCGTATCCCAAAACTAAATCCTGTCGTTTCCATTGAAACGTGACTCGATTTAGGAGGAGAAGTCATTGAGCACATAGTATTTCATAGCGACGCAATTTCTTTGTTAATTATTCATGTGAGGGAGCGAGGGATGTAGTAAAGTGGGAAGAGTGCATCGGAAAGGACATACTCGTATCCCAAAACTAAATCCTGTCGTTTCCATTGAAACGTGACTCGATTTAGGAGGAGAAGTCATTGAGCACATAGTATTTCATAGCGACGCAATTTATGTGCTAATTCGTCAATGTGAGGGAGCGAGGGATGTAGTAAAGTGGGAACAGTGCATCGGAAAGGAGTTACTCGTATCCCAAAACTAAATCCTGTCGTTTCCATTGAAACGTGACTCGATTTAGGAGGAGAAGTCATTGAGCACATAGTATTTCATAGCGACGCAATTTCTTTGTTAATTATTCATGTGAGGGAGCGAGGGATGTAGTAAAGTGGGAAGAGTGCATCGGAAAGGACATACTCGTATCCCAAAACTAAATCCTGTCGTTTCCATTGAAACGTGACTCGATTTAGGAGGAGAAGTCATTGAGCACATAGTATTTCATAGCGACGCAATTTCTGTGTTAATTATTCATGTGAGGAGCCAGGGATGTAGTAAATTGGAACAGTGCATCGGAAAGGAGTTACTCGTATCCCCAAACTAAATCCTGTCGTTTCCATTGAAACGTGACTCGATTTAGGAGGAGAAAACATTGAGCACGTAGTATTTCATAGCGACGCAATTTCTGTGTTAATTCGTCAATGTGAGGGAGCGAGCGTTGAGGTAAAGAATGAATAGTGCATCAGAAACTAGTTACTCGTATCCCAAAACTAAATCCTGTCGTTTCCATTGAAACGTGACTCGATTTAGGAGGAGAAGTCATTGAGCACATAGTATTTCATAGCGACTCAATTTCAGTGTTAATTATTCATGTGAGGGAGCGAGGGATGTAGCAAAGTGGGAACAGTGCATCGGAAAGGAGATACTCGTGTCCCAAAACTAAATCCTGTCGTTTCCATAGAAACGTGACTCGATTTAAGAGGAGAAGTCATTGAGCACATAGCATTTCATAGCGACGCAATTTCTGTGTTAATTATTCATGTGAGGGAGCGAGGGATGTAGTAAAGTGGGAACAGTGCATCGGAAAGGAGATACTCGTGTCCCAAGACTCAATCCTGTCGTTTCCATAGAAACGTTACACGATTTAGAAGGAGAAGTCATAGAACCCATAGCATTTTATAGCGACGCAATTTCTGTGTTAATTCGTCAATGTGAGGGAGCGAGCGTTGAGGTAAAAAATGAATAGTGCATGGGAAAGGAGTTACTCGTATCCCAAAACTAAATCCTGTCGTTTCCATTGAAACGTGACTCGATTTAGGAGGAGAAGTCATTTAGCACATAGTATTTCATAGCGACGCAAGTTCTGTGTTAATTCGTCAATGTGAGGGAGCGAGCGTTGAGGTAAAGAATGAATAGTGCATCGGAAAGGAGTTACTCGTATCCCAAAACTAAATCCTGTCGTTTCCATTGAAACGTGACTCGATTTAGGAGGAGAAGTCATTGAGCACGTTGTATTTCATAGCGACGCAATTTCTGTGTTAATTATTCATGTGAGGGAGCGAGGGATGTAGTAAAGTGGGAACAGTGCATCGGAAAGGACTTACTCGTATCCCAAAACTAAATCCTGTCGTTTCCATTGAAACGTGACTCGATTTAGGAGGAGAAGTCATTGAGCACATAGTATTTCATAGCGACGCAATTTATGTGTTAATTCGTCAATGTGAGGCAGCTAGGGATGTAGTAAAGTGGGAACAGTGCATCGGAAAGGAGATACTCGTATCCCAAAACTGAAACCTGTCGTTTCCATTGAAACGTGACTCGATAAGGAGGAGGAGAAATCATTGAGCACATAGTTTTTCATCGCGACGCAATTTCTGTGTTAATTCGTCAATGGGAGGGAGCGAGCGTTGAGGTAAAGAATGAATAGTGCATCGGAAAGGAGTTACTCGTATCCCAAAACTAAATCCTGTCGTTTCCATTGTAACGTCACTCGATTTAGGAGGAGAAGTCATTGAGCACATAGTATTTCATAGTGACGCAATTTCTGTGTTAATTATTCATTTGAGGGAGCGAGGGATGTAGTAAAGTGGGAACAGTGCATCGGAAAGGAGATACTCGTGTCCCAAAACTCAATCCTGTCGTTTCCATAGAAACGTTACACGATTTAGAAGGTGAAGTCATAGAACCGATAGAATTTTATAGCGACGCAATTTCTGTGTTAATTCGTCAATGTGATGGAGCGAGCGTTGAGGTAAAGAATGGATAGTGCATCGGAAAGGAGTTACTCGTATCCCAAAACTAAATCCTGTCGTTTCCATTGAAACGTGACTCGATTTAGGAGGAGAAGTCATTGAGCACATAGTATTTCTAAGCGACGCAATTTCTGTGTTAATTCGTCAATGTGAGGGAGCGAGCGTTGAGGTAAAGAATGAATAGTGCATCGGAAAGGAGTTACTCGTATCCCAAAACTAATTCCTGTCGTTTCCATTGAAACGTGACTCGATTTAGGAGGAGAAGTCATTGAGCACATACTATTTCATAGCGACGCAATTTCTGTGTTAATTCGTCAATGTGAGGGAGCGAGCGTTGAGGTAAAGAATGAATAGTGCATCGGACAGGAGTTACTCGTATCCCAAAACAAAATCCTGTCGTTTCCATTGAAACGTGACTCGATTTAGGAGGAGAAGTCATTGAGCACATTGTATTTCATAGCGACGCAATTTCTGTGTTAATTATTCATGTGAGGGAGCGAGGGATGTAGTAAAGTGGGAACAGTGCATCGGAAAGGAGTTACTCGTATCCCAAAACTAAATCCTGTCGTTTCCATTGAAACGTGACTCGATTTATTAGGAGAAGTAATTGAGCACATCGTATTTCATAGCGACGCAATTTCTGTGTTAATTCGTCAATGTGAGGGAGCGAGCGTTGAGGTAAAGAATGAATAGTGCATCAGAAAGGAGTTACTCGTATCCCAAAATTAAATCCTGTCGTTTCCATTGAAACGTGACTCGATTTAGGAGGAGAAGTCATTGAGCACATAGTATTTCATAACGACGCAATTACTGTGTTAATTCGTCAATGTAAGGGAGCGAGCGTTGAGGTAAAGAATGAATAGTGCATCGGAAAGGATTTACTCGTATCCCAAAACTAAATCCTCTCTTTTCCATCGAAACGTGACTCGATTTAGGAGGAGAAGTCATTGAGCACATACTATTTTATAGCGACGCAATTTCTGTGTTAATTCGTCTATGTGAGGGAGCGAGCGTTGTGGTAAAGAATGACTTGTGCCTCGGAAAGGAGTTACTCGTATCCCAAAACTACTCGTAAATCCTGTCGTTTCCTTTGATACGTGACTCGATTTAGGAGGAGAAGTCATTGAGCACATAGTATTTCATAGCGACGCAATTTCTGTGCTAACTATTCATGTGAGGGAGCGAGGGATGTAGTAAAGAGGGAACAGTGCATCGGAAAGGAGTTACTCGTATCCCAAAACTAAATCCTGTCGTTTCCATTGAAACGTGACTCGATTTAGGAGGAGAAGTCATTGAGCACATAGTATTTCATAGCGACGCGATTTCTGTGTTAATTCGTCAATGTGAGGGAGCGAGCGTTGAGGTAAAGAATGAATAGTGCATTGGAGAGGAGTTACTCGTATCACAAAATTAATCCTGTCATTTCCATTGAAACGTGACTCAATTTAGGAGGAGAAGTCATTGTGCAAATAGTATTTCATAGCGACGCAATTTCTGCGTCAGTTATTCATGTGAGGGAGCGAGTTATGTAGTAAAGTGGGATCAGTGCATCGGGATGGAGTTACTCGTATCCCAAAACTAAATCCTGTCGTTTCCATTGAAACGTCACTCGATTTAGGAGGAGAAGTCATTGAGCACATAGTATTTCATAGCGACGCAATTTGTGTGTTAATTATTCATGTGAGGGAGCGAGAGATGTAGTAAAGTGGGAACAGTGCATCGGAAAGGAGATACTCGTGTCCCAAAACTCAATCCTGTCGTTTCTATAGAAACGTTACACGATTTAGAAGGAGAAGTCATAGATTCCATAGCATTTTATAGCGACGCAATTTCTGTGTTAATTCGTCAATGTGAGGGAGCGAGCGTTGAGGTAAAAAATGAATAGTGCATCGGAAAGGAGTTACTCGTATCCCAAAACTAAATCCTGTCGTTTCCATTGAAACGTGACTCGATTTAGGAGGAGAAGTCATTTAGCACATAGTATTTCAAAGCGACGCAAGTTCTGTGTTAATTCGTCAATGTGAGTGAGCGAGCGTTGAGGTAAAGAATGAATAGTGCATCGGAAAGGAGTTACTCGTATCCCTAAACTAAATCCTGTCGTTTCCATTGAAACGTGACTCGATTTAGGAGGAGAAGTCATTGAGCACATAGGTTTTCATCGCGACGCAATTTCTGTGTTAATTCGTCAATGCGAGGGAGCGAGCGTTGAGGAAAGAAAGAATAGTGCATCGGTAAGGAGTTACTCGTATCCCAAAACTAAATCCTGTCGTTTCCATTGAAACGTCACTCGATTTAGGAGGAGAAGTCATTGAGCACATAGTATTTCATAGCGACGCAATTTCTCTGTTAATTATTCATGTGAGGGAGCGAGCTTTGTAGTAAAGTGGGAACAGTGCATCGGAAAGGAGATACTCGTGTCCCAAAACCCAATCCTGTCGTTTCCATAGAAACGTTACACGATTTAGAAGGAGAAGTCATAGAACCCATAGTATTTTATAGCGACGCAATTTCTGTGTTAATTCGTCAATGTGATGGAGCGAGCGTTGAGGTAAAGAATGAACAGTGCATCGGAAAGGAGTTACTCGTATCCCAAAACTAAATCCTGTCGTTTCCATTGAAACGTAACTCGATTTAGGAGGAGAAGTCATTGAGCACATAGTATTTCATAACGACGCAATTACTGTGTTAATTCGTCAATGTGAGGGAGCGAGCGTTGAGGTAAAGAATGAATAGTGCATCGGATAGGAGTTACTCGTATCCCAAAGCTAAATCCTGTCTTTTCCATCGAAACGTGACTCGATTTAGGAGGAGAAGTCATTGAGCACATACTATTTCATAGCGACGCAATTTCTGTGAGGGAGCGAGCGTTGTGGTAAAGAATGACTAGTGCATCGGAAAGGAGTTACTCGTATCCCAAAACTACTCGTAAATCCTGTCGTTTCCCTTGATACGTGACTCGATATAGGAGGAGAAGTCGTTGAGCACATAGTATTTCATAGCGACGCAATTTCTGTGTTAATAATTCATGTGAGGGAGCGAGGGATGTAGTAAAGAGGGAACAGTGCATCGGAAAGGAGTTACTCGTATCCCAAAACTAAATCCTGTCGTTTCCATTGAAACGTGACGCGATTTAGGAGGAGAAGTCATTGAGCACATAGTATTTCATAGCGACGCAATTTCTGTGTTAATTCGTCAATGTGAGGGAGCGAGCGTTGAGGTAACGAATGAATAGTGCATCGGAAAGGAGTTACTCGTATCCCAAAACTACTCGTAAATCCTGTCGTTTCCATTGATACGTGACTCGATATAGGAGGAGAAGTCGTTGAGCACATAGTATTTCATAGCGATGCAATTTCTGTGTTAATAATTCATGTGAGGGAGCGAGGGATGTAGTAAAGAGGGAACAGTGCATCGGAAAGGAGTTACTCGTATCCCAAAACTAAATCCTGTCGTTTCCATTGAAACGTCACTCGATTTAGGAGGAGAAGTCATTGAGCACATAGTATTTCATAGCGACGCAATTTGTGTGTTAATTATTCATGTGAGGGAGCGAGGGATGTAGTAAAGTGGGAACAGTGCATCGGAAAGGAGATACTCGTGTCCCAAGACTCAATCCTGTCGTTTCCATAGAAACGTTACACGATTTAGAAGGAGAAGTCATAGAACCCATAGCATTTTATAGCGACGCAATTTCTGTGTTAATTCGTCAATGTGAGGGAGCGAGCGTTGAGGTAAAAAATGAATAGTGCATCGGAAAGGAGTTACTCGTATCCCAAAACTAAATCCTGTCGTTTCCATTGAAACGTGACTCGATTTAGGAGGAGAAGTCATTTAGCACATAGTATTTCATAGCGACGCAAGTTCTGTGTTAATTCGTCAATGTGAGGGAGCGAGCGTTGAGGTAAAGAATGAATAGTGCATCGGAAAGGAGTTACTCGTATCCCAAAACTAAATCCTGTCGTTTCCATTGAAACGTGACTCGATTTAGGAGGAGAAGTCATTGAGCACGTTGTATTTCATAGCGACGCAATTTCTGTGTTAATTATTCATGTGAGGGAGCGAGGGATGTAGTAAAGTGGGAACAGTGCATCGGAAAGGACTTACTCGTATCCCAAAACTAAATCCTGTCGTTTCCATTGAAACGTGACTCGATTTAGGAGGAGAAGTCATTGAGCACATAGTATTTCATAGCGACGCAATTTATGTGTTAATTCGTCAATGTGAGGGAGCGAGGGATGTAGTAAAGTGGGAACAGTGCATCGGAAAGGAGTTACTCGTATCCCAAACCTAAATACTGTCGTTTCCATTGAAACGTGACTCTATTTAGGAGGAGAAGTCATTGAGCACATAGTACTTCATAGCGACGCAATTTCTGTGTTAACTATTCATGTGAGGCAGCTAGGGATGTAGTAAAGTGGGAACAGTGCATCGGAAAGGAGATACTCGTATCCCAAAACTGAAACCTGTCGTTTCCATTGAAACGTGACTCGATAAGGAGGAGGAGAAATCATTGAGCACATAGTTTTTCATCGGGACGCAATTTCTGTGTTAATTCGTCAATGGGAGGGAGCGAGCGTTGAGGTAAAGAATGAATAGTGCATCGGAAAGGAGTTACTCGTATCCCAAAACTAAATCCTGTCGTTTCCATTGTAACGTCACTCGATTTAGGAGGAGAAGTCATTGAGCACATAGTATTTCATAGCGACGCAATTTCTGTGTTAATTATTCATGTGAGGGAGCGAGGGATGTAGTAAAGTGGGAACAGTGCATCGGAAAGGAGATACTCGTGTCCCAAAACTCAATCCTGTCGTTTCCATAGAAACGTTACACGATTTAGAAGGTGAAGTCATAGAACCGATAGAATTTTATAGCGACGCAATTTCTGTGTTAATTCGTCAATGTGATGGAGCGAGCGTTGAGGTAAAGAATGAATAGTGCATCAGAAAGGAGTTACTCGTATCCCAAAATTAAATCCTGTCGTTTCCATTGAAACGTGACTCGATTTAGGAGGAGAAGTCATTGAGCACATAGTATTTCATAACGACGCAATTACTGTGTTAATTCGTCAATGTGAGGGAGCGAGCGTTGAGGTAAAGAATGAATAGTGCATCGGAAAGGATTTACTCGTATCCCAAAACTAAATCCTGTCTTTTCCATCGAAACGTGACTCGATTTAGGAGGAGAAGTCATTGAGCACATACTATTTTATAGCGACGCAATTTCTGTGTTAATTCGTCTATGTGAGGGAGCGAGCGTTGTGGTAAAGAATGACTTGTGCCTCGGAAAGGAGTTACTCGTATCCCAAAACTACTCGTAAATCCTGTCGTTTCCTTTGATACGTGACTCGATTTAGGAGGAGAAGTCATTGAGCACATAGTATTTCATAGCGACGCAATTTCTGTGCTAATTATTCATGTGAGGGAGCGAGGGATGTAGTAAAGAGGGAACAGTGCATCGGAAAGGAGTTACTCGTATCCCAAAACTAAATCCTGTCGTTTCCATTGAAACGTGACTCGATTTAGGAGGAGAAGTCATTGAGCACATAGTATTTCATAGCGACGCGATTTCTGTGTTAATTCGTCAATGTGAGGGAGCGAGCGTTGAGGTAAAGAATGAATAGTGCATCGGAGAGGAGTTACTCGTATCACAAAATTAATCCAGTCATTTCCATTGAAACGTGACTCAATTTAGGAGGAGAAGTCATTGTGCAAATAGTATTTCATAGCGACGCAATTTCTGCGTCAGTTATTCATGTGAGGGAGCGAGTTATGTAGTAAAGTGGGATCAGTGCATCGGGAAGGAGATACTCGTATCCCAAAACTAAATCCTGTCGTTTCCATTGAAACGTCACTCGATTTAGGAGGAGAAGTCATTGAGCACATAGTATTTCATAGCGACGCAATTTGTGTGTTAATTATTCATGTGAGGGAGCGAGAGATGTAGTAAAGTGGGAACAGTGCATCGGAAAGGAGATACTCGTGTCCCAAAACTCAATCCTGTCGTTTCTATAGAAACGTTACACGATTTAGAAGGAGAAGTCATAGATTCCATAGCATTTTATAGCGACGCAATTTCTGTGTTAATTCGTCAATGTGAGGGAGCGAGCGTTGAGGTAAAAAATGCATAGTGCATCGGAAAGGAGTTACTCGTATCCCAAAACTAAATCCTGTCGTTTCCATTGAAACGTGACTCGATTTAGGAGGAGAAGTCATTTAGCACATAGTATTTCAAAGCGACGCAAGTTCTGTGTTAATTCGTCAATGTGAGTGAGCGAGCGTTGAGGTAAAGAATGAATAGTGCATCGGAAAGGAGTTACTCGTATCCCTAAACTAAATCCTGTCGTTTCCATTTAAACGTGACTCGATTTAGGAGGAGAAGTCATTAAGCACGTTGTATTTCATAGCGACGCAATTTCTGTGTTAATTATTCATGTGAGGGAGCGAGGGATGTAGTAAAGTGGGAACAGTGCATCGGAGAGGAGTTACTCGTATCCCAAAACTAAATCCTGTCGTTTCCATTGAAACGTGAATCGATTTAGGAGGAGAAGTAATTGAGCACATCGTATTTCATAGCGACGCAATTTCTGTGTTAATTCGTCAATGTGAGGGAGCGAGCGTTGAGGTAAAGAATGAATAGTGCATCGGAAAGGAGTTACTCGTATCCCAAAATTAATCCTGTCGTTTCCATTGAGACGTGACTCGATATAGGAGGAGAAGTCATTGAGCACATAGTATTTCATAGCGACGCAATTTCTGTGTTAATTCGTCAATGTGAGGGAGCGAGCGTTGAGGTAAAGAATGAATAGTGCATCGGAAAGGAGTTACTCTATCCCAAAACTAAATCCTGTTGTTTCCATTGAAACGTGACTCGATTTAGGAGGAGAAGTCATTGAGCACATAGTATTTCATAGCGACGCAATTACTGTGTTAATTATTCATGTGAGGGAGCGAGGGATGTAGTAAAGGGGGAACAGTGCATCGGAAAGGAGATACACGTGTCCCAAAACTCAATCCTGTCGTTTCCATAGAAACTTTACACGATTTAGAAGGAGAAGTCATAGAACCCATAGTATTTTATAGCGACGCAATTTCTGTGTTAATTCGTCAATGTGATGGAGCGAGCGTTGAGGTAAAGAATGGATAGTGCATCGGAAATTAGTTACTCGTATCCCAAAACTAAATCCTGTCGTTTCCATTGAAACGTGATTCGATTTAGGAGGAGAAGTCATTGAGCACATAGTATTTCTAAGCGACGCAATTTCTGTGTTAATTCGTCAATGTGAGGGAGCGAGTGTTGAGGTAAAGACTGAATAGTGCATCGGAAAGGAGTTACTCGTATCCCAAAACTAATTCCTGTCGTTTCCATTGAAACGTGACTCGATTTAGGAGGAGAAGTCATTGAGCACATACTACTTCATAGCGACGCAATTTCTGTGTTAATTCGTCAATGTGAGGGAGCGAGCGTTGAGGTAAAGAATGAATAGTGCATTGGACAGGAGTTACTCGTATCCCAAAACAAAATCCTGTCGTTTCCATTGAAACGTGATTCGATTTAGGTGGAGAAGTCATTGAGCACATTGTATTTCATAGCGACGCAATTTCTGTGTTAATAATTCATGTGAGGGAGCGAGGGATGTAGTAAAGTGGGAACAGTGCATCGGAAAGGAGTTACTCGTATCCCAAAACTAAATCCTGTCGTTTCCATTGAAACGTGACTCGATTTAGGAGGTGAAGTAATTGAGCACATCGTATTTCATAGCGACGCAATTTCTGTGTTAATTCGTCAATGTGAGGGAGCGAGCGTTGAGGTAAAGAATGAATAGTGCATCGGAAAGGAGTTACTCGTATCCCAAAACTAAATCCTGTCGTTTCCATTGAAACGTGACTCGATTTAGGAGGAGAAGTCATTGAGCACATAGTATTTCATAACGACGCAATTACTGTGTTAATTCGTCAATGTGAGGGAGCGAGCGTTGAGGTAAAGAATGAATAGTGCATCGGAAAGGAGTTACTCGTATCCCAAAACTAAATCCTGTCTTTTCCATCGAAACGTGACTCGATTTAGGAGGAGAAGTCATTGAGCACATACTATTTTATAGCGACGCAATTTCTGTGTTAATTCGTCAATGTGAGGGAGCGAGCGTTGTGGTAAAGAATGACTTGTGCATCGGAAAGGAGTTACTCGTTTCCCAAAACTACTCGTAAATCCTGTCGTTTCCATTGATACGTGACTCGATTTAGGAGGAGAAGTCATTGAGCACATAGTATTTCATAGCGACGCAATTTCTGTGTTATTTATTCATGTGAGGGAGCGAGGGATGTAGTAAAGAGGGAACAGTGCATCGGAAAGGAGTTACTCGTATCCCAAAACTAAATCATGTCGTTTCCATTGAAACGTGACTCGATTTAGGAGGAGAAGTCATTGAGCACATAGTATTTCGTAGCGACGCAATTTCTGTGTTAATTCGTCAATGTGAGGGAGAGAGCGTTGAGGTAAAGAATGAATAGTGCATCGGAAAGGAGTTACTCGTATCACAAAATTAATCCTGTCGTTTCCATTGAAACGTGACTCAATTTAGGAGGAGAAGTCATTGTGCAAATAGTATTTCATAGCGACGCAATTTCTGTGTTAATTATTCATGTGAGGGAACGAGTTATGTAGTAAAGTGGGAACAGTGCATCGGGAAGGAGATACTCGTATCCCAAAACTAAATCCTGTCGTTTCCATTGAAACGTCACTCGATTTAGGAGGAGAAGTCATTGAGCACATAGTATTTCATAGCGACGCAATTTGTGTGTTAATTATTCATGTGAGGGAGCGAGGGATGTAGTAAAGTGGGAACAGTGCATCGGAAAGGAGATACTCGTGTCCCAAAACTCAATCCTGTCGTTTCTATAGAAACGTTACACGATTTAGAAGGAGAAGTCATAGAACCCATAGCATTTTATAGCGACGCAATTTCTGTGTTAATTCGTCAATGTGAGGGAGCGAGCGTTGAGGTAAAAAATGAATAGTGCATCGGAAAGGAGTTACTCGTATCCCAAAACTAAATCCTGTCGTTTCCATTGAAACGTGACTCGATTTAGGAGGAGAAGTCATTTAGCACATAGTATTTCATAGCGACGCAAGTTCTGTGTTAATTCGTCAATGTGAGGGAGCGAGCGTTGAGGTAAAGAATGAATAGTGCATCGGAAAGGAGTTACTCGTATCCCAAAACTAAATCCTGTCGTTTCCATTGAAACGTGACTCGATTTAGGAGGAGAAGTCATTGAGCACGTTGTATTTCATAGCGACGCAATTTCTGTGTTAATTATTCATGTGAGGGAGCGAGGGATGTAGTAAAGTGGGAACAGTGCATCGGAAAGGAGTTACTCGTATCCCAAAACTAAATCCTGTCGTTTCCATTGAAACGTGACTCGATTTAGGAGGAGAAGTAATTGAGCACATCGTATTTCATAGCGACGCAATTTCTGTGTTAATTCGTCAATGTGAGTTAGCGAGCGTTGAGGTAAAGAATGAATAGTGCATCGGAAAGGAGTTACTCGTATCCCAAAATTAATCCCGTCGTTTCCATTGAAACGTGACTCGATTTAGGAGGAGAAGTCATTGAGCACATAGTATTTCATAGCGACGCAATTTCTGTGTTAATTATTCATGTGAGTGAGCGAGGGATGTAGTAAAGTGGGAATAGTGCATCGGAAAGGAGATACTCGTGTCCCAAAACTCAATCCTGTCGTTTCCATAGAAACGTTGCACGATTTAGAAGGAGAAGTCATAGAACCCATAGTATTTCATAGCGACGCAATTTCTGTGATAATTCGTCAATGTGAGGGTTCGAGCGTTGAGGTAAAGAATGAATAGTGCATCGGAAAGGAGTTCCTCGTATCCCAAAACTAAATCCTGTCGTTTCCATTGAAACGTGACTCGATTTAGGAGGAGAAGTCATTGAGCACATAGTTTTTCATCGCAACGCAATTTCTGTGTTAATTCGTCAATGGGAGGGAGCGAGCGTTGAGGTAAAGAATGAATAGTGCATCGGAAAGGAGTTACTCGTATCCCAAAACTAAATCCTGTCGTTTCCATTGAAACGTCACTCGATTTAGGAGGAGAAGTCATTGAGCACATAGTATTTCATAGCGACGGAATTTCTGTGTTAATTATTCATGTGAGGGAGCGAGGGATGTAGTAAAGTGGGAACAGTGCATCGGAAAGGAGATACTCGTGTCCCAAAACTCAATCCTGTCGTTTCCATAGAAACGTTACACGATTTAGAAGGAGAAGTCATAGAAGCCATAGTATTTCATTGCGACGCAATTTCTGTGTTAATTCGTCAATGTGAGGGAGCAAGCGTTGAGCTAAAGAATGAATAGTGCATCGGAAAGGAGTTACTCGTATCCCAAAACTAAATCCTGTCGTTTCCATTGAAACGTGACTCGATTTAGGAGGAGAAGTCATTGAGCACATAGTATTTCATAGCGATGCAATTTCTGTGTTAATTATTCATGTGGGGTAGCGAGGGATGTAGTAAAGTGGGAACAGTGCATCGGAAAAGAGATACTCGTATCCCAAAACTAAATCCTGTCGTTTCCATTGAAACGTGACTCGATTTAGGAGGAGAAGTCATTGAGCACATAGTATTTCATAGCGACGCAATTTCTGTGTTAATTATTCATGTGAGGGAGCGAGGGATGTAGTAAAGTGGGAACAGTGCATCGGAAAGGAGATACTCGTATCCCAAAACTAAATCCTGTCGTTTCCATTGAAACGTGACTCGTTTTAGGACGAGAAGTCATTGAGCTCATAGTATTTCATAGCGACGCAATTTCTGTGTTAATTATTCATGGAGGGAGCGAGGGATGTAGTAAAGTGGGAACAGTGCATCGGAAAGGAGATACTCGTATCCCAAAACTAAATCCTGTCGTTTCCATTGAAACGTGACTCGATTTATGAGGAGAAGTCATTGAGCACATAGTATTTCATAGCGACGCAATTTCTGTGTTAATTCGCCAATGTGAGGGAGCGAGGGATGTAGTAAAGTGGGAACAGTGCATCGGAAAGGAGTTACTCGTATCCCAAAACTAAATCCTGTCGTTTCCTTTGATACGTGACTCGATTTAGGAGGAGAAGTCATTGAGCACATAGTATTTCATAGCGACGCAATTTCTGTGTTAATTATTCATGTGAGGGTGCGAGGGATGTAGTAAAGTGGGAACAGTACATCGGAAAGGAGATACTCGTATCCCAAAACTAAATCCTGTCGTTCCCATTGAAACGTGACTCGATTTAGGAGGAGAAGTCATTGAGCACATAGTATTTCATAGCGACGCAATTTCTTTGTTAATTATTCATGTGAGTGAGCGAGGGATGTAGTAAAGTGGGAAGATTGCATCGGAAAGGACATACTCGTATCCCAAAACTAAATCCTGTCGTTTCCATTGAAACGTGACTCGATTTAGGAGGAGAAGACATTGAGCACATAGTATTTCATAGCGACGCAATTTATGTGCTAATTCGTCAATGTGAGGGAGCGAGGGATGTAGTAAAGTGGGAACAGTGCATCGGAAAGGAGTTACTCGTATCCCAAAACTAAATCCTGTCGTTTCCATTGAAACGTGACTCTATTTAGGAGGAGAAGTCATTGAGCACGTAGTACTTCATGGTGACGCAATTTCTGTGTTAACTATTCATGTGAGGCGGCGAGGGATGTAGTAAAGTGGGAACAGTGCATCGTAAATGAGATACTCGTATCCCAAAACTAAATCCTGTCGTTTCCATTGAAACGTGACTCGATAAGGAGGAGGAGAAGTCATTGAGCACATAGTTTTTCATCGCTACGCAATTTCTGTGTTAATTCGTCAATGGGAGGGAGCGAGCGTTGAGGTAAAGAATGAATAGTGCATCGGAAAGGAGTTACTCGTATCTCAAAACTAAATCCTGTCGTTTCCATTGAAACGTCACTCGATTTTGGAGGAGAAGTCATTGAGCACATAGTATTTCATAGCGACGCAATTTCTGTGTTAATTATTCATGTGAGGGAGCGAGGGATGTAGTAAAGTGGGAACAGTGCATCGGAAAGGAGATACTCGTGTCCCAAAACTCAATCCTGTCGTTTCCATAGAAACGTTACACGATTTAGAAGGTGAAGTCATAGAACCCATAGTATTTCATAGCGACGCAATTTCTGTGTTAATTCGTCAATGTGAGGGAGCGAGCGTTGAGGTAAAGAATGAATAGTGCATCGGAAAGGAGTTACTCGTATCCCAAAACAAAATCCTGTCGTTTCCATTGAAACGTGACTCGATTTAGGAGGAGAAGTCATTGAGCACATTGTATTTCATAGCGACGCATTTTCTGTGTTAATTATTCATGTGAGGGAGCGAGGGATGTAGTAAAGTGGGAACAGTGCATCGGAAAGGAGTTACTCGTATCCCAAAACTAAATCCTGTCGTTTCCATTGAAACGTGACTCGATTTAGGAGGAGAAGTAATTGAGCACATCGTATTTCATAGCGACGCAATTTCTGTGTTAATTCGTCAATGTGAGGGAGCGAGCGTTGAGGTAAAGAATGAATAGTGCATCGGAAAGGAGTTACTCGTATCCCTAAAGTAAATCCTGTCGTTTCCATTGAAACGTGACTCGATTTAGGAGGAGAAGTCATTAAGCACATAGTATTTCATAACGACGCAATTACTGTGTTAATTCGTCAATGTGAGGGAGCGAGCGTTGAGGTAAAGAGTGAATAGTGCATCGGAAAGGAGTTACTCGTATCCCAAAGCTAAATCCTGTCTTTTCCATCGAAACGTGACTCGATTTAGGAGGAGAAGTCATTGAGCACATACTATTTCATAGCGACGCAATTTCTGTGTTAATTCGTCAATGTGAGGGAGCGAGCGTTGTGGTAAAGAATGAATAGTGCATCGGAAAGGAGTTACTCGTATCCCAAAACTACTCGTAAATCCTGTCGTTTCCATTGATACGTGACTCGATTTAGGAGGAGAAGTCGTTGAGCACATAGTATTTCATAGCGACGCAATTTCTGTGTTAATAATTCATGTGAGGGAGCGAGGGATGTAGTAAAGAGGGAACAGTGCATCGGAAAGGAGTTACTCGTATCCCAAAACTAAATCCTGTCGTTTCCATTGAAACGTGACGCGATTTAGGAGGAGAAGTCATTGAGCACATAGTATTTCATAGCGACGCAATTTCTGTGTTAATTCGTCAATGTGAGGGAGCGAGCCTTGAGGTAAAGAATGAATAGTGCATCGGAAAGGAGTTACTCGTATCACAAAATTAATCCTGTCGTTTCCATTGAAACGTGACTCAGTTTAGGAGGAGAAGTCATTGTGCAAATAGTATTTCATAGCGACGCAATTTCTGTGTTAATTATTCATGTGAGGGAGCGAGTTATGTAGTAAAGTGGGAACAGTGCATCGGGAAGGAGATACTCGTATCCCAAAACTAAATCCTGTCGTTTCCATTGAAACGTCACTCGATTTAGGAGGAGAAGTCATTGAGCACATAGTATTTCATAGCGACGCAATTTGTGTGTTAATTATTCATGTGAGGGAGCGAGGGATGTAGTAAAGTGGGAACAGTGCATCGGAAAGGAGATACTCGTGTCCCAAAACTCAATCCTGTCGTTTCCATAGAAACGTTACACGATTTAGAAGGAGAAGTCATAGAACCCATAGCATTTTATAGCGACGCAATTTCTGTGTTAATTCGTCAATGTGAGGGAGCGAGCGTTGAGGTAAAAAATGAATAGTGCATCGGAAAGGAGTTACTCGTATCCCAAAACTAAATCCTGTCGTTTCCATTGAAACGTGACTCGATTTAGGAGGAGAAGTCATTTAGCACATAGTATTTCAAAGCGACGCAAGTTCTGTGTTAATTCGTCAATGTGAGTGAGCGAGCGTTGAGGTAAAGAATGAATAGTGCATCGGAAAGGAGTTACTCGTATCCCTAAACTAAATCCTGTCGTTTCCATTTAAACGTGACTCGATTTAGGAGGAGAAGTCATTAAGCACGTTGTATTTCATAGCGACGCAATTTCTGTGTTAATTATTCATGTGAGGGAGCGAGGGATGTAGTAAAGTGGGAACAGTGCATCGGAGAGGAGTTACTCGTATCCCAAAACTAAATCCTGTCGTTTCCATTGAAACGTGAATCGATTTAGGAGGAGAAGTAATTGAGCACATCGTATTTCATAGCGACGCAATTTCTGTGTTAATTCGTCAATGTGAGGGAGCGAGCGTTGAGGTAAAGAATGAATAGTGCATCGGAAAGGAGTTACTCGTATCCCAAAATTAATCCTGTCGTTTCCATTGAGACGTGACTCGATATAGGAGGAGAAGTCATTGAGCACATAGTATTTCATAGCGACGCAATTTCTGTGTTAATTCGTCAATGTGAGGGAGCGAGCGTTGAGGTAAAGAATGAATAGTGCATCGGAAAGGAGTTACTCTATCCCAAAACTAAATCCTGTTGTTTCCATTGAAACGTGACTCGATTTAGGAGGAGAAGTCATTGAGCACATAGTATTTCATAGCGACGCAATTACTGTGTTAATTATTCATGTGAGGGAGCGAGGGATGTAGTAAAGGGGGAACAGTGCATCGGAAAGGAGATACACGTGTCCCAAAACTCAATCCTGTCGTTTCCATAGAAACTTTACACGATTTAGAAGGAGAAGTCATAGAACCCATAGTATTTTATAGCGACGCAATTTCTGTGTTAATTCGTCAATGTGATGGAGCGAGCGTTGAGGTAAAGAATGGATAGTGCATCGGAAATTAGTTACTCGTATCCCAAAACTAAATCCTGTCGTTTCCATTGAAACGTGATTCGATTTAGGAGGAGAAGTCATTGAGCACATAGTATTTCTAAGCGACGCAATTTCTGTGTTAATTCGTCAATGTGAGGGAGCGAGTGTTGAGGTAAAGACTGAATAGTGCATCGGAAAGGAGTTACTCGTATCCCAAAACTAATTCCTGTCGTTTCCATTGAAACGTGACTCGATTTAGGAGGAGAAGTCATTGAGCACATACTACTTCATAGCGACGCAATTTCTGTGTTAATTCGTCAATGTGAGGGAGCGAGCGTTGAGGTAAAGAATGAATAGTGCATTGGACAGGAGTTACTCGTATCCCAAAACAAAATCCTGTCGTTTCCATTGAAACGTGATTCGATTTAGGTGGAGAAGTCATTGAGCACATTGTATTTCATAGCGACGCAATTTCTGTGTTAATAATTCATGTGAGGGAGCGAGGGATGTAGTAAAGTGGGAACAGTGCATCGGAAAGGAGTTACTCGTATCCCAAAACTAAATCCTGTCGTTTCCATTGAAACGTGACTCGATTTAGGAGGTGAAGTAATTGAGCACATCGTATTTCATAGCGACGCAATTTCTGTGTTAATTCGTCAATGTGAGGGAGCGAGCGTTGAGGTAAAGAATGAATAGTGCATCGGAAAGGAGTTACTCGTATCCCAAAACTAAATCCTGTCGTTTCCATTGAAACGTGACTCGATTTAGGAGGAGAAGTCATTGAGCACATAGTATTTCATAACGACGCAATTACTGTGTTAATTCGTCAATGTGAGGGAGCGAGCGTTGAGGTAAAGAATGAATAGTGCATCGGAAAGGAGTTACTCGTATCCCAAAACTAAATCCTGTCTTTTCCATCGAAACGTGACTCGATTTAGGAGGAGAAGTCATTGAGCACATACTATTTTATAGCGACGCAATTTCTGTGTTAATTCGTCAATGTGAGGGAGCGAGCGTTGTGGTAAAGAATGACTTGTGCATCGGAAAGGAGTTACTCGTTTCCCAAAACTACTCGTAAATCCTGTCGTTTCCATTGATACGTGACTCGATTTAGGAGGAGAAGTCATTGAGCACATAGTATTTCATAGCGACGCAATTTCTGTGTTATTTATTCATGTGAGGGAGCGAGGGATGTAGTAAAGAGGGAACAGTGCATCGGAAAGGAGTTACTCGTATCCCAAAACTAAATCATGTCGTTTCCATTGAAACGTGACTCGATTTAGGAGGAGAAGTCATTGAGCACATAGTATTTCGTAGCGACGCAATTTCTGTGTTAATTCGTCAATGTGAGGGAGAGAGCGTTGAGGTAAAGAATGAATAGTGCATCGGAAAGGAGTTACTCGTATCACAAAATTAATCCTGTCGTTTCCATTGAAACGTGACTCAATTTAGGAGGAGAAGTCATTGTGCAAATAGTATTTCATAGCGACGCAATTTCTGTGTTAATTATTCATGTGAGGGAACGAGTTATGTAGTAAAGTGGGAACAGTGCATCGGGAAGGAGATACTCGTATCCCAAAACTAAATCCTGTCGTTTCCATTGAAACGTCACTCGATTTAGGAGGAGAAGTCATTGAGCACATAGTATTTCATAGCGACGCAATTTGTGTGTTAATTATTCATGTGAGGGAGCGAGGGATGTAGTAAAGTGGGAACAGTGCATCGGAAAGGAGATACTCGTGTCCCAAAACTCAATCCTGTCGTTTCTATAGAAACGTTACACGATTTAGAAGGAGAAGTCATAGAACCCATAGCATTTTATAGCGACGCAATTTCTGTGTTAATTCGTCAATGTGAGGGAGCGAGCGTTGAGGTAAAAAATGAATAGTGCATCGGAAAGGAGTTACTCGTATCCCAAAACTAAATCCTGTCGTTTCCATTGAAACGTGACTCGATTTAGGAGGAGAAGTCATTTAGCACATAGTATTTCATAGCGACGCAAGTTCTGTGTTAATTCGTCAATGTGAGGGAGCGAGCGTTGAGGTAAAGAATGAATAGTGCATCGGAAAGGAGTTACTCGTATCCCAAAACTAAATCCTGTCGTTTCCATTGAAACGTGACTCGATTTAGGAGGAGAAGTCATTGAGCACGTTGTATTTCATAGCGACGCAATTTCTGTGTTAATTATTCATGTGAGGGAGCGAGGGATGTAGTAAAGTGGGAACAGTGCATCGGAAAGGAGTTACTCGTATCCCAAAACTAAATCCTGTCGTTTCCATTGAAACGTGACTCGATTTAGGAGGAGAAGTAATTGAGCACATCGTATTTCATAGCGACGCAATTTCTGTGTTAATTCGTCAATGTGAGTTAGCGAGCGTTGAGGTAAAGAATGAATAGTGCATCGGAAAGGAGTTACTCGTATCCCAAAATTAATCCCGTCGTTTCCATTGAAACGTGACTCGATTTAGGAGGAGAAGTCATTGAGCACATAGTATTTCATAGCGACGCAATTTCTGTGTTAATTATTCATGTGAGTGAGCGAGGGATGTAGTAAAGTGGGAATAGTGCATCGGAAAGGAGATACTCGTGTCCCAAAACTCAATCCTGTCGTTTCCATAGAAACGTTGCACGATTTAGAAGGAGAAGTCATAGAACCCATAGTATTTCATAGCGACGCAATTTCTGTGATAATTCGTCAATGTGAGGGTTCGAGCGTTGAGGTAAAGAATGAATAGTGCATCGGAAAGGAGTTCCTCGTATCCCAAAACTAAATCCTGTCGTTTCCATTGAAACGTGACTCGATTTAGGAGGAGAAGTCATTGAGCACATAGTTTTTCATCGCAACGCAATTTCTGTGTTAATTCGTCAATGGGAGGGAGCGAGCGTTGAGGTAAAGAATGAATAGTGCATCGGAAAGGAGTTACTCGTATCCCAAAACTAAATCCTGTCGTTTCCATTGAAACGTCACTCGATTTAGGAGGAGAAGTCATTGAGCACATAGTATTTCATAGCGACGGAATTTCTGTGTTAATTATTCATGTGAGGGAGCGAGGGATGTAGTAAAGTGGGAACAGTGCATCGGAAAGGAGATACTCGTGTCCCAAAACTCAATCCTGTCGTTTCCATAGAAACGTTACACGATTTAGAAGGAGAAGTCATAGAAGCCATAGTATTTCATTGCGACGCAATTTCTGTGTTAATTCGTCAATGTGAGGGAGCAAGCGTTGAGCTAAAGAATGAATAGTGCATCGGAAAGGAGTTACTCGTATCCCAAAACTAAATCCTGTCGTTTCCATTGAAACGTGACTCGATTTAGGAGGAGAAGTCATTGAGCACATAGTATTTCATAGCGATGCAATTTCTGTGTTAATTATTCATGTGGGGTAGCGAGGGATGTAGTAAAGTGGGAACAGTGCATCGGAAAAGAGATACTCGTATCCCAAAACTAAATCCTGTCGTTTCCATTGAAACGTGACTCGATTTAGGAGGAGAAGTCATTGAGCACATAGTATTTCATAGCGACGCAATTTCTGTGTTAATTATTCATGTGAGGGAGCGAGGGATGTAGTAAAGTGGGAACAGTGCATCGGAAAGGAGATACTCGTATCCCAAAACTAAATCCTGTCGTTTCCATTGAAACGTGACTCGTTTTAGGACGAGAAGTCATTGAGCTCATAGTATTTCATAGCGACGCAATTTCTGTGTTAATTATTCATGGAGGGAGCGAGGGATGTAGTAAAGTGGGAACAGTGCATCGGAAAGGAGATACTCGTATCCCAAAACTAAATCCTGTCGTTTCCATTGAAACGTGACTCGATTTATGAGGAGAAGTCATTGAGCACATAGTATTTCATAGCGACGCAATTTCTGTGTTAATTCGCCAATGTGAGGGAGCGAGGGATGTAGTAAAGTGGGAACAGTGCATCGGAAAGGAGTTACTCGTATCCCAAAACTAAATCCTGTCGTTTCCTTTGATACGTGACTCGATTTAGGAGGAGAAGTCATTGAGCACATAGTATTTCATAGCGACGCAATTTCTGTGTTAATTATTCATGTGAGGGTGCGAGGGATGTAGTAAAGTGGGAACAGTACATCGGAAAGGAGATACTCGTATCCCAAAACTAAATCCTGTCGTTCCCATTGAAACGTGACTCGATTTAGGAGGAGAAGTCATTGAGCACATAGTATTTCATAGCGACGCAATTTCTTTGTTAATTATTCATGTGAGTGAGCGAGGGATGTAGTAAAGTGGGAAGATTGCATCGGAAAGGACATACTCGTATCCCAAAACTAAATCCTGTCGTTTCCATTGAAACGTGACTCGATTTAGGAGGAGAAGACATTGAGCACATAGTATTTCATAGCGACGCAATTTATGTGCTAATTCGTCAATGTGAGGGAGCGAGGGATGTAGTAAAGTGGGAACAGTGCATCGGAAAGGAGTTACTCGTATCCCAAAACTAAATCCTGTCGTTTCCATTGAAACGTGACTCTATTTAGGAGGAGAAGTCATTGAGCACGTAGTACTTCATGGTGACGCAATTTCTGTGTTAACTATTCATGTGAGGCGGCGAGGGATGTAGTAAAGTGGGAACAGTGCATCGTAAATGAGATACTCGTATCCCAAAACTAAATCCTGTCGTTTCCATTGAAACGTGACTCGATAAGGAGGAGGAGAAGTCATTGAGCACATAGTTTTTCATCGCTACGCAATTTCTGTGTTAATTCGTCAATGGGAGGGAGCGAGCGTTGAGGTAAAGAATGAATAGTGCATCGGAAAGGAGTTACTCGTATCTCAAAACTAAATCCTGTCGTTTCCATTGAAACGTCACTCGATTTTGGAGGAGAAGTCATTGAGCACATAGTATTTCATAGCGACGCAATTTCTGTGTTAATTATTCATGTGAGGGAGCGAGGGATGTAGTAAAGTGGGAACAGTGCATCGGAAAGGAGATACTCGTGTCCCAAAACTCAATCCTGTCGTTTCCATAGAAACGTTACACGATTTAGAAGGTGAAGTCATAGAACCCATAGTATTTCATAGCGACGCAATTTCTGTGTTAATTCGTCAATGTGAGGGAGCGAGCGTTGAGGTAAAGAATGAATAGTGCATCGGAAAGGAGTTACTCGTATCCCAAAACAAAATCCTGTCGTTTCCATTGAAACGTGACTCGATTTAGGAGGAGAAGTCATTGAGCACATTGTATTTCATAGCGACGCATTTTCTGTGTTAATTATTCATGTGAGGGAGCGAGGGATGTAGTAAAGTGGGAACAGTGCATCGGAAAGGAGTTACTCGTATCCCAAAACTAAATCCTGTCGTTTCCATTGAAACGTGACTCGATTTAGGAGGAGAAGTAATTGAGCACATCGTATTTCATAGCGACGCAATTTCTGTGTTAATTCGTCAATGTGAGGGAGCGAGCGTTGAGGTAAAGAATGAATAGTGCATCGGAAAGGAGTTACTCGTATCCCTAAAGTAAATCCTGTCGTTTCCATTGAAACGTGACTCGATTTAGGAGGAGAAGTCATTAAGCACATAGTATTTCATAACGACGCAATTACTGTGTTAATTCGTCAATGTGAGGGAGCGAGCGTTGAGGTAAAGAGTGAATAGTGCATCGGAAAGGAGTTACTCGTATCCCAAAGCTAAATCCTGTCTTTTCCATCGAAACGTGACTCGATTTAGGAGGAGAAGTCATTGAGCACATACTATTTCATAGCGACGCAATTTCTGTGTTAATTCGTCAATGTGAGGGAGCGAGCGTTGTGGTAAAGAATGAATAGTGCATCGGAAAGGAGTTACTCGTATCCCAAAACTACTCGTAAATCCTGTCGTTTCCATTGATACGTGACTCGATTTAGGAGGAGAAGTCGTTGAGCACATAGTATTTCATAGCGACGCAATTTCTGTGTTAATAATTCATGTGAGGGAGCGAGGGATGTAGTAAAGAGGGAACAGTGCATCGGAAAGGAGTTACTCGTATCCCAAAACTAAATCCTGTCGTTTCCATTGAAACGTGACGCGATTTAGGAGGAGAAGTCATTGAGCACATAGTATTTCATAGCGACGCAATTTCTGTGTTAATTCGTCAATGTGAGGGAGCGAGCCTTGAGGTAAAGAATGAATAGTGCATCGGAAAGGAGTTACTCGTATCACAAAATTAATCCTGTCGTTTCCATTGAAACGTGACTCAGTTTAGGAGGAGAAGTCATTGTGCAAATAGTATTTCATAGCGACGCAATTTCTGTGTTAATTATTCATGTGAGGGAGCGAGTTATGTAGTAAAGTGGGAACAGTGCATCGGGAAGGAGATACTCGTATCCCAAAACTAAATCCTGTCGTTTCCATTGAAACGTCACTCGATTTAGGAGGAGAAGTCATTGAGCACATAGTATTTCATAGCGACGCAATTTGTGTGTTAATTATTCATGTGAGGGAGCGAGGGATGTAGTAAAGTGGGAACAGTGCATCGGAAAGGAGATACTCGTGTCCCAAAACTCAATCCTGTCGTTTCCATAGAAACGTTACACGATTTAGAAGGAGAAGTCATAGAACCCATAGCATTTTATAGCGACGCAATTTCTGTGTTAATTCGTCAATGTGAGGGAGCGAGCGTTGAGGTAAAAAATGAATAGTGCATCGGAAAGGAGTTACTCGTATCCCAAAACTAAATCCTGTCGTTTCCATTGAAACGTGACTCGATTTAGGAGGAGAAGTCATTTAGCACATAGTATTACATAGCGACGCAAGTTCTGTGTTAATTCGTCAATGTGAGGGAGCGAGCGTTGAGGTAAAGAATGAATAGTGCATCGGAAAGAAGTTACTCGCATCCCAAAACTAAATCCTGTCGTTTCCATTGAAACGTGACTCGATTTAGGAGGAGAGGTCATTGATCACGTTGTATTTCATAGCGACGCAATTTCTGTGTTAATTATTCATGTGAGGGAGCGAGGGATGTAGTAAAGTGGGAACAGTGCATCGGAAAGGACTTACTCGTAACCCAAAACTAAATCCTGTCGTTTCCATTGAAAAGTGACTCGTTTTAGGAGGAGAAGTCATTGAGCACATAGTATTTCATAGCGACGCAATTTATGTGTTAATTCGTCAATGTGAGGGAGCGAGGGATGTAGTAAAGTGGGAACAGTGCATCGGAAAGGAGTTACTCGTACCCAAAACTAAATACTGTCGTTTCCATTGAAACGTGACTCTATTTAGGAGGAGAAGTCATTGAGCACATAGTACTTCATAGCGACGCAATTTCTGTGTTAATTATTCATGTGAGGCAGCGAGGGATGTAGTAAAGTGGGAACAGTGCATCGGAAAGGAGATACTCGTATCCCAAAACTAAATCCTGTACTTTCCATTGAAACGTGACTCGATAAGGAGGAGGAGAAGTCATTGAGCACATAGTTTTTCATCGCGACGCAATTTCTGTGTTAATTCGTCAATGGGAGGGAGCGAGCGTCGAGGTAAAGAATGAATAGTGCATCGGAAAGGAGTTACTCGTATCCCAAAACTAAATCCTGTCGTTTCCATTGTAACGTCACTCGATTTAGGAGGAGAAGTCATTGAGCACATAGTTTTTCATCGCGACGCAATTTCTGTGTTAATTCGTCAATGTAAGGGAGCAAGCGTTGAGGTAAAGAATGAATAGTGCATCGGAAAGGAGTTACTCGTATCCCAAAACTAAATCCTGTCGTTTCCATTGAAACGTGACTCGATTTAATAGGTGAAGTCATTGAGCACATAGTATTTCATAGCGACGCATTTTCTGTGTTAATTCGTCAATGTGAGGGAGCGAGCGTTGAGGTAAAGAATGAATAGTGCATCGGAAAGGAGTTACTCGTATCCCAAAACTAAATCCTGACGTTTCCATTGAAACGTGACTCGATTTAGGAGGAGAAGTCATTGAGCACATAGTTTTTCATCGCGACGCAATTTCTGTGTTAGTTCGTCAATGGGAGGGAGCGAGCGTTGAGGAAAGAAAGAATAGTGCATCGGTAAGGAGTTACTCGTATCCCAAAACTAAATCCTGACGTTTCCATTGAAACGTCACTCGATTTAGGAGGAGAAGTCATTGAGCACATAGTATTTCATAGCGACGCAATTTCTGTGTTAATTATTCATGTGAGGGAGCGAGCTATGTAGTAAAGTGGGAACAGTGCATCGGAAAGGAGATACTCGTGTCCCAAAACCCAATCCTGTCGTTTCCATAGAAACGTTACACGATTTAGAAGGAGAAGTCATAGAACCCATAGTATTTTATAGCGACGCAATTTCTGTGTTAATTCGTCAATGTGATGGAGCGAGGGTTGAGGTAAAGAATGGATAGTGCATCGGAAAGGAGTTACTCGTATCCCAATACTAAATCCTGTCGCTTCCATTGAAACGTGACTCGATTTAGGAGGAGAAGTCATTGAGCACATAGTATTTCTAAGCGACGCAATTTCTGTGTTAATTCGTCAATGTGAGGGAGCGAGCGTTGAGGTAAAGAATGAATAGTGCATTTGAAAGGAGTTACTCGTATCCCAAAACTAATTCCTGTCGTTTCCATTGAAACGTGACTCGATTTAGGAGGTGAAGTAATTGAGCACATCGTATTTCATAGCGACGCAATTTCTGTGTTAATTCGTCAATGTGAGGGAGCGAGCGCTGAGGTAAAGAATGAATAGTGCATCGGACAGGAGTTACTCGTATCCCAAAACAAAATCCTGTCGTTTCCATTGAAACGTGACTCGATTTAGGAGGAGAAGTCATTGAGCACATTGTATTTCATAGCGACGCAATTTCTGTGTTAATTATTCATGTGAGGGAGCGAGGGATGTAGTAAAGTGGGAACAGTGCATCGGAAAGGAGCTACTCGTATCCCAAAACTAAATCCTGTCGTTTCCATTGAAACGTGACTCGATTTAGGAGGAGAAGTAATTGAGCACATCGTATTTCATAGCGACGCAATTTCTGTGTTAATTCGTCAATGTGAGGGAGCGAGCGTTGAGGTAAAGAATGAATAGTGCATCGGAAAGGAGTTACTCGTATCCCAAAATTAAATCCTGTCGTTTCCATTGAAACGTGACTCGATTTAGGAGGAGAAGTCATTGAGCACATAGTATTTCATAACGACGCAATTACTGTGTTAATTCGTCAATGTGAGGGAGCGAGCGTTGTGGTAAAGAATGACTTGTGCATCGGAAAGGAGTTACTCGTATCCCAAAACTACTCGTAAATCCTGTCGTTTACATTGATACGTGACTCGATTTAGGAGGAGAAGTCATTGAGCACATAGTATTTCATAGCGACGCAATTTCTGTGTTAATTATTCATGTGAGGGAGCGAGGGATGTAGTAAAGAGGGAACAGTGCATCGGAAAGGAGTTACTCGTATCCCAAAACTAATTATTGTCGTTTCCATTGAAACGTGACTCGATTTAGGAGGAGAAGTCATTGAGCACATACTATTTCATAGCGACGCAATTTCTGTGTTAATTCGTCAATGTGAGGGAGCGAGCGTTGAGGTAAAGAATGAATAGTGCATCGGAAAGGAGTTACTCGTATCACAAAATTAATCCTGTCGTTTCCATTGAAACGTGACTCAATTTAGGAGGAGAAGTCATTGTGCAAATAGTATTCCATAGCGACGCAATTTCTGTGTTAATTATTCATGTGAGGGAGCGAGTTATGTAGTAAAGTGGGAACAGTGCATCGGGAAGGAGATACTCGTATCCCAAAACTAAATCCTGTCGTTTCCATTGAAACTTCACTCGATTTAGGAGGAGAAGTCATTGAGCACATAGTATTTCATAGCGACGCAATTTGTGTGTTAATTATTCATGTGAGGGAGCGAGGGATGTAGTAAAGTGGGAACAGTGCATCGGAAAGGAGATACTCATGTCCCAAAACTCAATCCTGTCGTTTCTATAGAAACGTTACACGATTTAGAAGGAGAAGTCATAGAACCCATAGCATTTTATAGCGACGCAATTTCTGTGTTAATTCGTCAATGTGAGGGAGCGAGCAATGAGGTAAAAAATGAATAGTTCATCGGAAAGGAGTTACTCGTATCCCAAAACTTAATACTGTCGTTTCCATTGAAACGTGACTCGATTTAGGAGGAGAAGTCATTTAGCACATAGTATTTCATAGCGACGCAAGTTCTGTGTTAATTCGTCAATGTGAGGGAGCGAGCGTTGAGGTAAAGAATGAATAGTGCATCGGAAAGGAGTTACTCGTATCCCAAAAGTAAATCCTGTCGTTTCCATTGAAACGTGACTCGATTTAGGAGGAGAAGTCATTGAGCAAGTTGTATTTCATAGCGACGCAATTTCTGTGTTAATTATTCATGTGAGGGAGCGAGGGATGTAGTAAAGTCGGAACAGTGCATCGGAAAGGAGTTACTCGTATCCCAAATCTAAATCCTGTCGTTTCCATTGAAACGTGACTCGATTTAGGAGGAGAAGTAATTGAGCACATCGTATTTCATAGCGACGCAATTTCTGTGTTAATTCGTCAATGTGAGGGAGCGAGCGTTGAGGTAAAGAATTAATAGTGCATCGGAAAGGAGTTACTCGTATCCCAAAATTAATCCTGTCGTTTCCATTGAAACGTGACTCGATTTAGGAGGAGAAGTCATTGAGCACATAGTATTTCATAGCGACGCAATTTCTGTGTTAATTATTCATGTGATGGAGTGAGGGATGTAGCAAAGTGGGAACAGTGCATCGGAAAGGAGATACTCGTATCCCAAATCTAAATCCTGTCGTTTCCATTGAAACGTGACTCGATATAGGAAGAGAAGTCATTGAGCACATAGTATTTCATAGCGACGCAATTTCTGTGTTAATTCGTCAATGTGAGGGAGCGAGCGTTGAGGTAAAGAATGAATAGTGCATCGGAAAGGAGTTACTCGTATCCCAAAACAAAATACTGTTGTTTCCATTGAAACGTGACTCGATTTAGGAGGAGAAGTCATTGAGCACATAGTATTCCATAGCGACGCAATTACTGTGTTAATTATTCATGTGAGGGAGCGAGGGATGTAGTAAAGTGGGAACAGCGCATCGGAAAGGAGATACTCGTGTCCCAAAATCCAATCCTGTCGTTTCCATAGAAATGGTACACGACTTAGAAAAAGAAGTCATAGAACCCATAGTATTTCATAGCGACGAAATTTCTGTGTTAATTCGTCAATGTGAGGGAGCGAGCGTTGAGGTAAAGAATGAATAGTGCATCGGAAAGGAGTTACTCGTATCCCAAAACTAAATCGTGTCGTTTCCATTGAAACGTGACTCGATTTAGGAGGAGAAGTCATTGAGGACATAGTATTTCATTACGACGCAATTTCTGTGTTAATTCGTCAATGTGAGGGAGCGAGCGTTGAGGTAAAGAATGAATAGTGCATCGGAAAGGAGTTACTCGTATCCCAAAACTAAATCCTGTCGTTTCCAATGAAACGTGACTCGATTTAGGAGGAAAAGTCATTGAGCACATAGTATTTCATAGCGACCCAATTTCTATGTTAATTATTCATGACAGGGATCGAGGGATGTAGTAAAGTGGGAACAGTGCATCGGAAAGGAGATACTCGTGTCCCAAATCTCAATCCTGTCGTTTCCATAGAAACGCTACACGATTTACAAGGAGAAGTCATAGAACCCATAGTATTTCATAGCGACGCAATTTCTGTGTTAATTCGTCAATGTGAGGGAGCGAGCGTTGAGGTAAAGAATGAATAGTGCATCGGAAAGGAGTTACTCGTATCCCAAAACTAAATCCTGTCGTTTCCATTGAAACGTGACTCTATTTAGGAGGAGAAGTCATTGAGCACATAGTATTTCATAGCGACGCAATTTCTGTGTTCATTAATCATGTGAGGGAGCGAGGGATGTAGTAATGTGGGAACAGTGCATCGGAAAGGAGATACTCGTATCCCAAAACTAAATCCTGTCGTTTCCATTGAAACGTGACTCGATTTAGGAGGAGAAGTCATTGAGCACATAGTATTTCATAGCGACGCAATATCTGTGTTAATTCGTCAATGTGAGGGAGCGAGCGTTGAGGTAAAGAATGAATAGTGCATCGGTAAGGAGTTACTCGTATCCCGAAACTAAATCCTGTCGTTTCCATTGAAACATTACTCGATTTAGGAGGAGAAGTCATTTAGCACATAGTATTTCATAGCGACTTAATATCAGTGTTAATTATTCATGTGAGGGAGCGAGGGATGTAGTAAAGTGGGAACAGTGCATCGGAAAGGAGATACTCGTGTCCCAAAACTCAATCCTGTCGTTTCCATAGGAATGTTACACGATTTAGATGGAGAAGTCATAGAACCCATAGTATTTCATAGCGACGCTATTTCTGTGTTAATTCGTCAATGTGAGGGAGCGAGCGTTGAGGTAAAGAATGAATAGTGCATCGGAATGGAGTTACTCGTATCCCAAAACTAAATCCTGTCGTTTCCATTGAAACGTGACTCGATTTAGGAGGAGAAGTCATTGAGCACATAGTATTTCATAGCGACGCAATTTCTGTGTTAATTATTCATGTAGGGAGCGAGGGATGTAGTAAAGTGGGAACAGTGCATCGGAAAATAGATACTCGTGTCCCAAAACTCAATCCTGTCGTTTCCATAGAAACGTTAAACGATTTAGAAGGAGAAGTCATAGAACCCATAGTATTTCATAGCGACGCTATTTCTGTGTTAATTCGTCAATGTGAGGGAGCGAGCGTTGAGGTATAGAATGAATAGTGCATCGGAAAGGAGTTACTCGTATCCCAAAACTAAATCCTGTCGTTTCCATTGAAACGTGACTCGATTTAGGAGGAGAAGTCATTGAGAACTTAGTATTTCATAGCGACGCAATTTCTGTGTTAATTCGTCAATGTGAGATAGCGAGCGTTGAGGTAAAGAATGAGTAGTGCATCGGAAAGGAGTTACTCGTATCCCAAAACTAAATCCTGTCGTTTCCATTGAAACGTGACTCCATTTAAGAGGAGAAGTCATTGAGCACAATGTATTTCATAGCGACGCTATTTCTGTGTTAATTATTCATGTGAGAGAGCGAGGGATGTAGTAAATTGGGAACAGTGCATCGGAAAGGAGATACTCGTGTCCCAATAGTCAATCCTGTCGTTTCCATAGAATTGTGACTCGATTTAGGAGGAGAAATCATAGAGCACATAGTATTTCATAGCGACGCAATTTCTGTGTTAATTCGTCAATGTGAGGGAGCGAGCGTTGAGGTAAATAATGAATAGTGCATCGGAAAGGAGTTACTCGTATCCCAAAACTAAATCCTGTCGTTTCCATTGAAACGTGGCTCGATTTAGGAGGAGAAGTCATTGAGCACATAGTATTTCATAGCGACGCAATTTCTGTGTTAATTATTCATGTGAGGGAGCGAGGGATGTAGTAATGTGGGAACAGTGCATCGGAAAGGAGATACTCGTATCCCAAAACTAAACCCTGTCGTTTCCATTGAAACGTGACTCGATTTAGGAGGAGAAGTCATTGGGCACATAGTATTTCATAGCGACGCAATTTGTGTGTTAATTATTCATGTGAGGGAGCGAGGGATGTAGTAATGTGGGAACAGTGCATCGGAAAGGAGATACTCGTGTCCCAAAACTCAATCCTGTCGTTTCCATAGAAACGTTACACGATTTAGAATGAGAAGTCATTGAGCACATAGTATTTCATAGCGACGCAATTTCTGTGTTAATTATTCATGTGAGGGAGCGAGGGATGTAGTAAAGTGGGAACAGTGCATCGGGAAGGAGATACTCGTGTCCTAAAACTCAATCCCGTCGTTTCCATAGAAACGTTACACGATTTAGAAGGAGAAGTCATAGAACCCATAGCATTTCATAGCGACGCAATTTCTGTGTTAATTCGTCAATGTGAGGGAGCGAGCGTTGAGGTAAAGAATGAATAGTGCATCGGAAAGGAGTTACTCGTATCCCAAAACTAAATCCTGTCGTTTCCAATGAAACGTGACTCGATTTAGGAGGAAAAGTCATTGAGCACATAGTATTTCATAGCGACGCAATTTCTGTGTTAATTATTCATGAGAGGGAGCGAGGGATGTAGTAAAGTGGGAACAGTGCATCGGAAAGGAGATACTCGTGTCCCAAATCTCAATCCTGTCGTTTCCATAGAAACGCTACACGATTTAGAAGGAGAAGTCATAGAACCCATAGTATTTCATAGCGACGCAATTTCTGTGTTAATTCGTCAATGTGAGGGAGCGAGCGTTGAGGTAAAGAATGAATAGTGCATCGGAAAGGAGTTACTCGTATCCCAAAACTAAATCCTGTCGTTTCCATTGAAACGTGACTCTATTTAGGAGGAGAAGTCATTGAGCACATAGTATTTCATAGCGACGCAATTTCTGTGTTCATTAATCATGTGAGGGAGCGAGGGATGTAGTAAAGTGGGAACAGTGCATCGGAAAGGAGATACTCGTATCCCAAAACTAAATCCTGTCGTTTCCATTGAAACGTGACTCGATTTAGGAGGAGAAGTCATTGAGCACATAGTATTTCATAGCGACGCAATTTCTGTGTTAATTCGTCAATGTGAGGGACCGAGCGTTGAGGTAAAGAATGAATAGTGCATCGGTAAGGAGTTACTCGTATCCCGAAACTAAATCCTGTAGTTTCCATTGAAACATTACTCGATTTAGGAGGAGAAGTCATTTAGCACATAGTATTTCATAGCGACTTAATATCAGTGTTAATTATTCATGTGAGGGAGCGAGGGATGTAGTAAAGTGGGAACAGTGCATCGGAAAATAGATACTCGTGTCCCAAAACTCAATCCTGTCGTTTCCATAGAAAAGTTACACGATTTAGAAGGAGAAGTCATAGAACCCATAGTATTTCATAGCGACGCTATTTCTGTGTTAATTCGACAATGTGAGGGAGCGAGCGTTGAGGTATAGAATGAATAGTGCATCGGAAAGGAGTTACTCGTATCCCAAAACTAAATCCTGTCGTTTCCATTGAAACGTGACTCGATTTAGGAGGAGAAGTCATTGAGAACATAGTATTTCATAGCGACGCAATTTCTGTGTTAATTCGTCAATGTGAGGGAGCGAGCGTTGAGGTAAAGAATGAGTAGTGCATCGGATAGGAGTTACTCGTATCCCAAAACTAAATCCTGTCGTTTCCATTGAAACGTGACACGATTTGAGAGGAGAAGTCATTGAGCACATAGTATTTCATAGCGACGCTATTTCTGTGTTAATTATTCATGTGAGAGAGCGAGGGATGTAGTAAATTGGGAACAGTGCATCGGAAAGGAGATACTCGTGTCCAAAAACTCAATCCTGTCGTTTAAATAGAAACGTTACACGATTTGGAAGGAGAAGTCATAGAACCCTTAGTATTTCATAGCGACGCATTTTCTGTGTTAATTCGTCATTGTGAGAGAGCGAGCGTTGAGGTAAAGAATGAATAGTGCATCGGAAAGGAGTTACTCGTATCCCAAAATTAAATCGTGTTGTTTCCATTGAAACGTGACTCGATTTAGGAGGAGAAGTCATTTAGGACATAGTATTTCATAGAGACGCAATTTCTGTGTTATTTATTCATGTGAGGGAGCGAGGGATGTAGTAAAGTGGGAACAGTGCTTCGGAAAGGAGATACTCGTCTCCCAAAACTAAATCTTGTCGTTTCCATTGAGACGTGACTCGATGTAGGAGGAGAAGTAATTGAGCACATAGTATTTCATAGCGACGCAATTTCTGTGTTAATTCGTCAATGTGAGGGAGCGAGAGTTGAGGTAAAGAATGAATAGTGCATCGGAAAGGAGTTACTCGTATCCCAAAACCAAATCCTGTCGTTTCCAATGAAACGTGACTCGATTTAGGAGGAAAAGTCATTGAGCACATAGTATTTCATAGCGACGCAATTTCTGTGTTAATTATTCATGAGAGGGAGCGAGGGATGTAGTAAAGTGGGAACAGTGCATCGGAAAGGAGATACTCGTGTCCCAAATCTCAATCCTGTCGTTTCCATAGAAACGCTACACAATTTAGAAGGAGAAGTCATAGAACCCATAGTATTTCATAGCGACGCAATTTCTGTGTTAATTCGTCAATGTGAGGGAGCGAGCGTTGAGGTAAAGAATGAATAGTGCATCGGAAAGGAGTTACTCGTATCCCAAAACTAAATCCAGTCGTTTCCATTGAAACGTGACTCTATTTAGGAGGAGAAGTCATTGAGCACATAGTATTTCATAGCGACGCAATTTCTGTGTTCATTAATCATGTGAGGGAGCGAGGGATGTAGTAAAGTGGGAACAGTGCATCGGAAAGGAGATACTCGTATCCCAAAACTAAATCCTGTCGTTTCCATTGAAACGTGACTCGATTTAGGAGGAGAAGTCATTGAGCACATAGTATTTCATAGCGACGCAATTTCTGTGTTAATTCGTCAATGTGAGGGACCGAGCGTTGAGGTAAAGAATGAATAGTGCATCGGTAAGGAGTTACTCGTATCCCGAAACTAAATCCTGTAGTTTCCATTGAAACATTACTCGATTTAGGAGGAGAAGTCATTTAGCACATAGTATTTCATAGCGACTTAATATCAGTGTTAATTATTCATGTGAGGGAGCGAGGGATGTAGTAAAGTGGGAACAGTGCATCGGAAAATAGATACTCGTGTCCCAAAACTCAATCCTGTCGTTTCCATAGAAAAGTTACACGATTTAGAAGGAGAAGTCATAGAACCCATAGTATTTCATAGCGACGCTATTTCTGTGTTAATTCGACAATGTGAGGGAGCGAGCGTTGAGGTATAGAATGAATAGTGCATCGGAAAGGAGTTACTCGTATCCCAAAACTAAATCCTGTCGTTTCCATTGAAACGTGACTCGATTTAGGAGGAGAAGTCATTGAGAACATAGTATTTCATAGCGACGCAATTTCTGTGTTAATTCGTCAATGTGAGGGAGCGAGCGTTGAGGTAAAGAATGAGTAGTGCATCGGATAGGAGTTACTCGTATCCCAAAACTAAATCCTGTCGTTTCCATTGAAACGTGACACGATTTGAGAGGAGAAGTCATTGAGCACATAGTATTTCATAGCGACGCTATTTCTGTGTTAATTATTCATGTGAGAGAGCGAGGGATGTAGTAAATTGGGAACAGTGCATCGGAAAGGAGATACTCGTGTCCAAAAACTCAATCCTGTCGTTTAAATAGAAACGTTACACGATTTGGAAGGAGAAGTCATAGAACCCTTAGTATTTCATAGCGACGCATTTTCTGTGTTAATTCGTCATTGTGAGGGAGCGAGCGTTGAGGTAAAGAATGAATAGTGCATCGGAAAGGAGTTACTCGTATCCCAAAATTAAATCGTGTTGTTTCCATTGAAACGTGACTCGATTTAGGAGGAGAAGTCATTTAGGACATAGTATTTCATAGAGACGCAATTTCTGTGTTATTTATTCATGTGAGGGAGCGAGGGATGTAGTAAAGTGGGAACAGTGCTTCGGAAAGGAGATACTCGTCTCCCAAAACTAAATCTTGTCGTTTCCATTGAGACGTGACTCGATGTAGGAGGAGAAGTAATTGAGCACATAGTATTTCATAGCGACGCAATTTCTGTGTTAATTCGTCAATGTGAGGGAGCGAGAGTTGAGGTAAAGAATGAATAGTGCATCGGAAAGGAGTTACTCGTATCCCAAAACCAAATCCTGTCGTTTCCATTGAAACGTGACTAGATTTAGGAGGAGAAGTTATTGAGCACATAGTATTTCATAGCGACGCAATTTCTGTGTTAATTATTCATGTGAGGGAGCGAGGGATGTAGTAAAGTGGGAACAGTGCATCGGAAAGGAGATACTCGTGTCCCAATACTCAATCCTGTCGTTTCCATAGAATTGTGACTCGATTTAGGAGGAGAAATCATAGAGCACATAGTATTTCATAGCGACGCAATTTCTGTGTTAATTCGTCAATGTGAGGGAGCGAGCGTTGAGGTAAAGAATGAATAGTGCATCGGAAAGGAGTTACTCGTATCCCAAAACTAAATCCTGTCGTTTCCATTGAAACGTGACTCGATTTAGGAGGAGAAGTCATTGAGCACATAGTATTTCATAGCGACGCAATTTGTGTGTTAATTATTCATGTGAGGGAGCGAGGGATGTAGTAATGTGGGAACAGTGTATCGGAAAGGAGATACTCGTGTCCCAAAACTCAATCCTGTCGTTTCCATAGAAACGTTACACGATTTAGAATGAGAAGTCATTGAGCACATAGTATTTCATAGCGACGCAATTTCTGTGTTAACTATTCATGTGAGGGAGCGAGGGATGTAGTAAAGTGGGAACAGTGCATCGGAAAGGATATACTCATATCCCAAAACTAAATCCTGTTGTTTCCATTGAAACGTGACTCGATTTAGGAGGAGAAGTCATTAAGCACATTGTATTTCATAGCGACGCAATTTCTGTGTTAATTCGTCATTGTGAGGGAGCGAGCGTTGAGGTAAAGAATGAATAGTGCATCGGAAAGGAGTTACTTGTATCCCAAAACTAAATCCTGTCGTTTCCATTGAAACGTTACTCGATTTGAGAGGAGAAGTCATTGAGCACATAGTATTTCATAGCGACGCTATTTCTGTGTTAATTATTCATGTGAGAGAGTGAGGGATGTAGTAAATTGGGAACAGTGCATCGGAAAGGAGATACTCGTGTCCTAAAACTCAATCCTGTCGTTTCCATAGAAACGTTACACGATTTAGAAGGAGAAGTCATAGAACCCATAGTATTTCATAGCGACGCAATTTCTGTGTTAATTCGTCAATGTGAGGGAGCGAGTGTTGAGGTAAAGAATGAATAGTGCATCGGAAAGGAGATACTCGTATCCCAAAACTAAACCCTTTCGTTTCCATTGAAACGTGACTCGATTTAGGAGGAGAAGTCATTGAGCACATAGTATTTCATAGCGACGCAATTTGTGTGTTAATTATTCATGTGAGGGAGCGAGGGATGTAGTAAAGTGGGAACAGTGCATCGGAAAGGAGATACTCGTGTCCGAAAACTCAATCCTGTCGTTTCCATAGAAACGTTACACGATTTAGAAGGAGAAGTCATAGAACCCATAGTATTTCATAGCGACGCAATTTCTGTGTTAATTCGTCAATGTGAGGGAGCGAGCGTTGAGGTAAAGAATGAATAGTGCATCAGAAAGGAGATACTCGTATCCCAAAACTAAACCCTGTCGTTTCCATTGAAACGTGACTCGATTTAGGGGGAGAAGTCATTGAGCACATAGTATTTCGTAGCGACGCAATTTCTGTGTTAATTATTCATGTGAGGGAGCGAGGGATGTAGTAAAGTGGGAACAGTGCATCGGGAAGGAGATACTCGTGTCCTAAAACTCAATCCCGTCGTTTCCATAGAAACGTTACACGATTTAGAAGGAGAAGTCATAGAACCCATAGCATTTCATAGCGACGCAATTTCTGTGTTAATTCGTCAATGTGAGGGAGCGAGCGTTGAGGTAAAGAATGAATAGTGCATCGGAAAGGAGTTACTCGTATCCCAAAACTAAATCCTGTCGTTTCCAATGAAACGTGACTCGATTTAGGAGGAAAAGTCATTGAGCACATAGTATTTCATAGCGACGCAATTTCTGTGTTAATTATTCATGAGAGGGAGCGAGGGATGTAGTAAAGTGGGAACAGTGCATCGGAAAGGAGATACTCGTGTCCCAAATCTCAATCCTGTCGTTTCCATAGAAACGCTACACGATTTAGAAGGAGAAGTCATAGAACCCATAGTATTTCATAGCGACGCTATTTCTGTGTTAATTCGACAATGTGAGGGAGCGAGCGTTGAGGTAAAGAATGAGTAGTGCATCGGATAGGAGTTACTCGTATCCCAAAACTAAATCCTGTCGTTTCCATTGAAACGTGACACGATTTGAGATGAGAAGTCATTGAGCACATAGTATTTCATAGCGACGCTATTTCTGTGTTAATTATTCATGTGAGAGAGCGAGGGATGTAGTAAATTGGGAACAGTGCATCGGAAAGGAGATACTCGTGTCCAAAAACTCAATCCTGTCGTTTAAATAGAAACGTTACACGATTTGGAAGGAGAAGTCATAGAACCCTTAGTATTTCATAGCGACGCATTTTCTGTGTTAATTCGTCATTGTGAGGGAGCGAGCGTTGAGGTAAAGAATGAATAGTGCATCGGAAAGGAGTTACTCGTATCCCAAAACTAAATCGTGTTGTTTCCATTGAAACGTGACTCGATTTAGGAGGAGAAGTCATTTAGGACATAGTATTTCATAGCGACGCAATTTCTGTGTTATTTATTCATGTGAGGGAGCGAGGGATGTAGTAAAGTGGGAACAGTGCTTCGGAAAGGAGATACTCGTCTCCCAAAACTAAATCTTGTCGTTTCCATTGAGACGTGACTCGATGTAGGAGGAGAAGTAATTGAGCACATAGTATTTCATAGCGACGCAATTTCTGTGTTAAATCGTCAATGTGAGGGAGCGACCGTTGAGGTAAAGAATGAATAGTGCATCGGAAAGGAGTTACTCGTATCCCAAAACCAAATCCTGTCGTTTCCATTGAAACGTGACTAGATTTAGGAGAAGAAGTTATTGAGCACATAGTATTTCATAGCGACGCAATTTCTGTGTTAATTATTCATGTGAGGGAGCGAGGGATGTAGTAAAGTGGGAACAGTGCATCGGAAAGGAGATACTCGTGTCCCAATACTCAATCCTGTCGTTTCTATAGAATTGTGACTCGATTTAGGAGGAGAAATCATAGAGCACATAGTATTTCATAGCGACGCAATTTCTGTGTTAATTCGTCAATGTGAGGGAGCGAGCGTTGAGGTAAAGAATGAATAGTGCATCGGAAAGGAGTTACTCGTATCCCAAAACTAAATCCTGTCGTTTCCATTGAAACGTGACTCGATTTAGGAGGAGAAGTCATTGAGCACATAGTATTTCATAGCGACGCAATTTGTGTGTTAATTATTCATGTGAGGGAGCGAGGGATGTAGTAATGTGGGAACAGTGTATCGGAAAGGAGATACTCGTGTCCCAAAACTCAATCCTGTCGTTTCCATAGAAACGTTACACGATTTAGAATGAGAAGTCATTGAGCACATAGTATTTCATAGCGACGCAATTTCTGTGTTAACTATTCATGTGAGGGAGCGAGGGATGTAGTAAAGTGGGAACAGTGCATCGGAAAGGATATACTCATATCCCAAAACTAAATCCTGTTGTTTCCATTGAAACGTGACTCGATTTAGGAGGAGAAGTCATTAAGCACATTGTATTTCATAGCGACGCAATTTCTGTGTTAATTCGTCATTGTGAGGGAGCGAGCGTTGAGGTAAAGAATGAATAGTGCATCGGAAAGGAGTTACTTGTATCCCAAAACTAAATCCTGTCGTTTCCATTGAAACGTTACTCGATTTAGAAGGAGAAGTCATTGGGAACATAGTATTTCATAGCGACGCATTTTCTGTGTTAATTATTCATGTGAGGGAGCGAGGGATGTAGTAAAGTGGGAACAGTGCATCGGAAAGGAGATACTCGTATCCCAAAACTAAATCCTGTCATTTCCATTGAAACGTGACTCGATTTAGGAGGAGAAGTCATTGAGCACATAGTATTTCATAGCGACGCAATTTCTGTGTTAATTATTCATGTGAGGGAGCGAGGGATGTAGTAAAGTGGGAACAGTGCATCGGAAAGGAGATACTCGTATCCCAAAACGAAATCCTGTCATTTCCATTGAAACGTGACTCGATTTAGGAGGAGAAGTCATTGAGCACATTGTATTTCATAGCGACACAATTTCTGTGTTAATTCGTCATTGTGAGGGAGCGAGCGTGGAGGTAAAGAATGAATAGTGCATCGGAAAGGAGATACTCGTATCCCAAAACTAAATCCTGTCGTTTCCATTTAAACGTGACTCGATTTAGGAGGAGAAGTCATTGAGCACATAGTATTTCATAGCGACGCAATTTCTGTGTTAATTATTCATTTGAGGGAGCGAGGGATGTAGTAAAGTGGGAACAGTGCATCGGAAAGGAGATACTCGTATCCCAAAACTAAATCCTGTCGTTTCCATTGAAACGTGACTCGATTTAGGAGGAGAAGTCATTGAGCACAAGGTATTTCATAGCGACGCAATTTCTGTGTTAATTCGTCAATGTGAGGGAGCGAGCGTTGAGGAAAAGAATGAATAGTGCATCGGAAAGGAGTTACTCGTATCCCAAAACTAAATCCTGTCGTTTCCATTGAAACGTGACTCGATTTAGGAGGAGAAGTCATTGAGCACATAGTATTTCATAGCGACGCAATTTCTGTGTTAATTATTCATGTGAAGAAGCGAGGGATGTAGTAATGTGGGATCAGTGCATCGGAAAGGAGATACTCGTATCCCAAAACTAAACCCTGTCATTTCCATTGAAACGTGACTCGATTTAGGAGGAGAAGTCATTGAGCACATAGTATTTCATAGCGACGCAATTTGTGTGTTAATTATTCACGTGAGGGAGCGAGGGATGTAGTAAAGTGGGAACAGTGCATCGGAAAGGAGATACTTGTGTCCCAAAACTTAATCCTGTCGTTTCCATAGAAACGTTACACGATTTAGAAGGAGAAGTCATTGAGCACATAGTATTTCATAGCGACGCAATTCCTGTGTTAATTATTCATGTGAGGGAGCGAGGGATGTAGTAAAGTGGGAACAGTGCATCGGAAAGGATATACACATATCCCAAAACTAAATCCTGTTGTTTCCATTGAAACGTGACTCGATTTAGGAGGAGAAGTCATTGAGCACATTGTATTTCATAGCGACGCAATTTCTGTGTTAATACGTCATTGTGAGGGAGCGAGCGTTGAGGTAAAGAATGAATAGTGCATCGGAAAGGAGATACTCGTATCCCAAAACTAAATCCTGTCGTTTCCATTGAAACGTGACTCGATTTAGGAGGAGAAGTCATTGAGCACATAGTATTTCATAGCGACGCAATTTCTGTGTTAATTATTCATGTGAGGGAGCGAGGGATGTAGTAAAGTGGGAACAGTGCATCGGAAAGGAGATACTCCTGTCCCAAAACTCAATCCTGTCGTTTCCATAAAAACGTTACACGATTTAGAAGGAGAAGTCATAGAACCCATAGAATTTCATAGCGACGCAATTTCTGTGTTATTTCGTCAATGTGAGGGAGCGAGCGTGGAGGTAAAGAATGAATAGTGCATCGGAAAGGAGATACTCGTATCCCAAAACTAAATCCTGTCGTTTCCATTGAAACGTGACTCGATTTAGGAGGAGAAGTCATTGAGCACATAGTATTTCATAGCGACGCAATTTCTGTGTTAATTATTCATGTGAGGGAGCGAGGGATGTAGTAAAGTGGGAACAGTGCTTCGGAAAGGAGATACACATATCCCAAAACTAAATCCTGTCGTTTCCATTGAAACGTGACTCGATTTAGGAGGAGAAGTCATTGAGCACATAGTATTTCATAGCGACGCAATTTCTGTGTTAATTATTCATGTGAGGGAGTGAGGGATGTAATAAACTGGGAACAGTGCATCAGAAAGGAGATACTCATGTCCCAAAACTCAATCCTGTCGCTTCCATAGAAACGTGACTCGATTTAGGGGGAGAAGTCATAGAGCACATAGTATTTCATAGCGACGCAATTTCTGTGTTAATTATTCATGTGAGGGAGCGAGGGATGTAGTAAAGTGGGAACAGTGCATCGGAAAGGAGATACTCGTGTCCCAAAACTCAATCCTGTCGTTTCCATAGAAACGTTACACGATTTAGAAGGAGAAGTCATTGAGCCCATAGTATTTCATAGCGACGCAATTTCTGTGTTAATTATTCATGTGAGGGAGCGAGGGACGTAGTAAAGTGGGAACAGTGCATCGGAAAGGATATACACATATCCCAAAACTAAATCCTGTTGTTTCCATTGATACGTGACTCGATTTAGGAGGAGAAGTCATTGAGCACATTGTATTTTATAGCGACGCAATTTCTGTGTTAATTCGTCATTGTGAGGGAGCGAGCGTTGAGGTAAAGAATGAATAGTGCATCGGAAAGGAGATACTCGTATCCCAAAACTAAATCCTGTCGTTTCCATTGAAACGTGACTCGATTTAGGTGGAGAAGTCATTGAGCACATAGTATTTCATAGCGACGCAATTTCTGTGTTAATTATTCATGTGAGGGAGCGAGGGATGTAGTAAAATGGGAACAGTGCATCGGGAAGGAGATACTCGTATCCCAAAACTAATTCCTGTCGTTTCCATTGAAACGTGACTCGATTTAGGAGGAGGAGTAATTGAGCACATAATATTTCATAGCGACGCAATTTCTGTGTTAATTCGTCAATGTGAGGGAGCGAGCGTTGAGGAAAAGAATGAATAGTGCATCGGAAAGGAGTTACTCGTATCCCAAAACTAAATCCTGTTGTTTCCATTGAAACGTGACTCGATTAAGGAGGAGAAGTCATTGAGCACATAGTATTTCATAGCGACGCAATTTCTGTGTCAATTATTCATGTGAGGGCGCGAGGGATGTAGTAAAGTGGGAACAGTGCATCGGAAGGGAGATACTCCTGTCCCAAAACTCAATCCTGTCGTTTCCATAGAAACGTTACACGCTTTAGAAGGAGAAGTCATAGAACCCATAGTATTTCATAGCGACGCAATTTCTGTGTTAATTCGTCAATGTGAGGGAGCGAGCGTTGAGGTAAAGAATGAATAGTGCATCGGAAAGGAGATACTCGTATCCCAAAACTAAACCCTGTCGTTTATATTGAAACGTGACTCGATTTGGGAGGAGAAGTCATTGAGCACATAGTATTTCATAGCGACGCAATTTCTGTGTTAATTATTCATGTGAGGGAGCAATGGATGTAGTAAAGTGGGAACAGTGCAACGGAGAGGAGATACTCGTGTCCCAAAACTCAATCCTGTCGTTTCCATAGAAACGTTACACGATTTAGAAGGAGAAGTCATAGAACCCATAGTATTTCATAGCGACGCAATTTTTGTGTTAATTCGTCAATGTGAGGGAGCGAGCGTGGAGGTAAAGAATGAATAGTGCATCGGAAAGGAGATACTCGTATCCCAAAACTAAATCCTGTCGTTTCCATTGAAACGTGACTCGATTTAGGAGGAGAAGTCATTGAGCACATAGTATTTCATAGCGACGCAATTTCTGTGTTAATTATTCATGTGAGGGAGCGAGGGATGTAGTAAAGTGGGAACAGTGCTTCGGAAAGGAGATACACATATCCCAAAACTAAATCCTGTCGTTTCCATTGAAACGTGACTCGATTTAGGAGGAGAAGTCATTGAGCACATAGTATTTCATAGCGACGCAATTTCTGTGTTAATTATTCATGTGAGGGAGCGAGGGATGTAGTAAAGTGGGAACAGTGCATCGGAAAGGAGATACTCATGTCCCAAAACTCAATCCTGTCGCTTCCATAGAAACGTGACTCGATTTAGGGGGAGAAGTCATAGAGCACATAGTATTTCATAGCGACGCAATTTCTGTGTTAATTATTCATGTGAGGGAGCGAGGGATGTAGTAAAGTGGGAACAGTGCATCGGAAAGGAGTTACTCGTATCCCAAAACTAAATCCTGTCGTTTCCATTGAAACGTGACTCGATTTAGGAGGAGAAGTCATTGAGCACGTAGTGTTTCATAGCGACGCAATTTATGTGTTAATTATTCATGAGAGGGAGCGAGGGATGTAGTAAAGTGGGAACAGTGCATCAGAAAGGAGATACTCGTATCCCAAAACTAAATCCTGTCGTTTCCATTGAAACGTGACTCGATTTAGGAGGAGAAGTCATTGAGCACATAGTATTTCATAGCGACGCAATTTCTGTGTTAATTATTCATGTGAGGGAGCGAGGGATGTAGTAAAGTGGGAACAGTGCATTGGAAAGGAGATACTCGTGTCTCGAAAAACTCAATCCTGTCGTTTCCATCGAAACGTTACACGATTTAGAAGGAGAAGTCATAGAACCCATAGTATTTCATAGCGACGCAATTTCTATGTTAATTCGTCAATGTGAGGGAGCGAGCGTTGAGTTAAAGAATGAATAGCGCATCGGAAAGGAGTTACTCGTATCCCAAAACTAAATCCTGTCGTTTCGATTGAAACGTGACTCGATTTAGGAGGTGAAGTCATTGAGCACATAGTTATTCATAGCGACGCAATGTCTGTGTTAATTATTCATGTGAGGGAGCGAGGGATGTAGTAAAGTGGGAACAGTGCATCGGAAAGGAGATACTCGTGTCCCAAAACTAAATCCTGTCGTTTCCATTGAAACGTGACACGATTTAGGAGGAGAAGTCATTGAGCACATAGTATTTCATAGCGACGCAGTTTCTGTGTTAATTATTCATGTGAGGGAGCGAGGGATGTAGTAAAGTGGGAACAGTGCATCGGAAAGGAGTTACTCGTATCCCAAAACTAAATCCTGTCGTTTCCATTCAAACGTGCCTCGATTAAGGAGGAGAAGTCATTGAACACATTGCATTTCATAGCGACGCAATTTCTGTGTTAATTATTCATGTGAGGGAGCGAGGGATAAAGTAAAGTGGGAACAGTGCATCGGAAAGGAGATACTCGTATCCCAAAACTAAATCCTGTCGTTTCCATTGAAACGTGACTCGATGTAGGAGGAGAAGTCATTGAGCACATAGTATTTCATAACGACACAATTTCTGTGTTAATTATTCATGTGAGGGAGCGAAGGAAGTAGTAAAGTAGGAACAGTGCATCGGAAAGGAGGTACTCGTGTCCCAAAACTCAATCCTGTCGTTTCCATAGAACCGTTACACGATTTGGAAGGAGAAGTCATAAAACCCACAGTAGTTCATAGCGACGCAATTTCTGTGTTAATTCGTCAATGTGAGGGAGCGAGCGTTGAGGTAAAGAACGAATAGTGCATCGGAAAGGAGTTACTCGTATCCCGAAACTAAATCCTGTCGTTTCCATTGAAACGTGACTCGATTTAGGAGGAGAAGTCATTGAGCACATAGTATTTCATAGCGACGCAATTTCTGTGTTAATTATTCATGTGAGGGAGCGCAAGATGTAGTAAAGTGGGAACAGTGCATCGGAAAGGAGATACTTGTATCCCAATATTAAATCCTGTCGTTTCCATTGAAACGTGACTCGATTTAGGAGGAGAAGTCATTGAGTACATAGTATTTCAGAGCGACGCAATTTCTGTGTTAATTATTCATGTGAGGGAGCGAGGGATGTAGTAAAGTGGGAACAGTGCGTCGGAAAGGAGATACTCGTATCCCAAAACTAAATCCTGTCGTTTTCTTTGAAACGTGACTCGATTTAGGAGGAGAAGTCATTGAGCACATTGTATTTCATAGCGACGCAATTTCTGTGTTAATTCGTCAATGCGAGGGAGCGAGCGTTGAGGTAAAGAATGAATAGTGCATCGGAAAGGAGATACTCGTATCCCAAAACTAAATCCTGTCGTTTCCATTGAAACGTGACTCGACTTAGGAGGAGAAGTCATTGAGCACATTGTATTTCGTACCGACGGAATTTTTGTGTTAATTATTCATGTGAGGGAGCGAGGGATATGATAAAGTGGGAACAGTGCAACGGAAAGGAGATACTCGTATCCCAAAACTAAATCCTGTCGTTTCCATTGAAACGTGACTCGATTTAGGAGGAGTAGTCATTGAGCACATAGTATTTCATAGCGACGCAATTTCTGTGTTAATTATTCACCTGAGGGAGGGAGGAATGTAGTAAAGTAGGAACAGTGTATCGGAAAGGAGATACTCCTATCCCAAAACTAAATCCTGCCGTTTCCATTGAAACGTGACTCGATTTAGGAGGAGAAGTCATTGAGCACGTTGTATTTCATAGCGACGCAGTTTCTGTGTTAATTATTCATGTGAGGGAGCGAGGGATGTAGTAAAGTGGGAACAGTGCATCGGAAAGGATATACTCATATCCCAAAACTAAATCCTGTTGTTTCCATTGAAACGTGACTCGATTTAGGAGGAGAAGTCATTAAGCACATTGTATTTCATAGCGACGCAATTTCTGTGTTAATTCGTCATTGTGAGGGAGCGAGCGTTGAGGTAAAGAATGAATAGTGCATCGGAAAGGAGATACTCGTATCCCAAAACTAAATCCTGTCGTTTCCATTGAAACGTGACTCGATTTAGGAGGAGAAGTCATTGAGCGCATAGTATTTCGTAGCGACGCAATTTCTGTGTTAATTATTCATGTGAGGGAGCGAGGGATGTAGTAAAGTGGGAACAGTGCATTGGGAAGGAGATACTCGTATCCCAAAACTAAATCCTGTCGTTTCCATTGAAATGTGACTCGATTTAGGAGGAAGAGTAATTGAGCACATAGTATTTCATAGCGACGCAATTTCTGTGTTAATTCGTCAATGTGAGGGAGCGAGCGTTGAGGAAAAGAATGAATAGTGCATCGGAAAGGAGTTACTCGTATCCCAAAACTAAATCCTGTCGTTTCCATTGAAACGTGACTCGATTTAGGAGGAGAAGTCATTGAGCACATAGTATTTCATAGCGACGCAATTTCTGTGTCCATTACTCATGTGAGGGAGCGAGGGATGTAGTAAAGTGGGAACAGTGCATCGGAAAGGAGATACTCGTGTCCCAAAACTCAATCCTGTCGTTTCCATAGAAACGTTACACGATTTAGAAGGAGAAGTCATAGAACCCACAGTATTTCATAGCTACCCAATTTCTGTGTTAATTCGTCAATGTGAGGGACCGAGCGTTGAGGTAAAGAATGAATAGTGCATCGGAAAGGGGATACTCGTATCCCAAAACTAAACCCTGTCGTTTCCATTGAAACGTGACTCGATTTAGGAGGAGAAGTCATTGAGCACATAGTATTTCATAGCGACGCAATTTGTGTGTTAATTATTCATGTGAGGGAGCGAGGGATGTAGTAAAGTGGGAACAGTGCATCGGAAAGGAGATACTCGTGTCCCAAAACTCAATCCTGTCGTTTCTATAGAAACGTTACACGATTTAGAAGGAGAAGTCATAGAACCCATAGTATTTCATAGCGACGCAATTTCTGTGTTAATTCGTCATTGTGAGGGAGCGAGCGTGGAGGTAAAGAATGAATAGTGCATCGGAAAGGAGATACTCGTATCCCAAAACTGAATCCTGTCGTTTCCATTGAAACGTGACTCGATTTAGGAGGAGAAGTCATTGAGCACATAGTATTTCATAGCGACGCAATTTCTGTGTTAATTATTCATGTGAGGGAGCGACGGATGTAGTAAAGTGGGAACAGTGCATCGGAAAGGAGATACTCGTATCCCAAAACTAAATCCTGTCGTTTCCATTGATACGTGACTCGATTTGGGAGGAGAAGTCATTGAGCACATAGTATTTCATAGCGACGCAATTTCTGTGTTAATTCGTCAATGTGAGGGAGCGAGCGTTGAGGAAAAGAATGAATAGTGCATCGGAAAGGAGTTACTCGTATCCCAAAACTAAATCCTGTCGTTTCCATTGAAACGTGACTCGATTTAGGAGGAGAAGTCATTGAGCACATAGTATTTCATAGCGACGCAATTTCTGTGTTAATTATTCTTGTGAAGGAGCGAGGGATGTAGTAATGTGGGAACAGTGCATCGGAAAGGAGATACTCGTATCCCAAAACTAAACCCTGTCATTTCCATTGAAACGTGACTCGATTTAGGAGGAGAAGTCATTGAGCACATAGTATGTCATAGCGACGCAATTTGTGTGTTAATTATTCATGTGAGGGAGCGAGGGATGTAGTAAAGTGGGAACAGTGCATCGGAAAGGAGATACTCGTGTCCGAAAACTCAATCCTGTCGTTTCCATAGAAACACGATTTAGAAGGAGAAGTCATTGAGCACATAGTATTTCATAGCGACGCAATTTCTGTGTTAATTATTCATGTGAGGGAGCGAGGGATGTAGTAAAGTGGGAACAGTGCATCGGAAAGGATATACACGTATCCCAAAACTAAATCCTGTTGTTTCCATTGAAACGTGACTCGATTTAGGAGGAGAAGTCATTGAGCACATTGTATTTCATAGCGACGCCATTTCTGTGTTAATTCGTCATTGTGAGGGAGCGAGCGTTGAGGGAAAGAATGAATAGTGCATCGGAAAGGAGATACTCGTATCCCAAAACTAAATCCTGTCGTTTCCATTGAAACGTGACTCAATTTAGGAGGAGAAGTCATTGAGCACATAGTATTTCATAGCGACGCAATTTCTGTGTTAATTATTCATGTGAGGGAGCGAGGGATGTAGTAAAGTGGGAACAGTGCATCGGGAAGGAGATACTCGTATCCTAAAACTAAATCCTGTCGTTTCCATTGAAACGTGACTCGATTTAGGAGGAGGAGTAATTGAGCACATAATATATCATAGCGACGCCATTTCTGTGTTAATTCGTCAATGTTAGGGAGCGAGCGTTGAGGAAAAGAATGAATTGTGCATCGGAAAGGAGTTACTCGTATCCCAAAACTAAATCCTGTCGTTTCCATTGAAACGTGACTCGATTTAGGAGGAGAAGTCATTGAGCACATAGTATTTCATAGCGACGCAATTTCTGTGTTAATTATTCATGTGAGTGAGCGAGGGATGTAGTAAAGTGGGAACAGTGCATCGGAAAGGAGATACTCGTGTCCCGAAAAACTCAATCCTGTCGTTTCCATCGAAACGTTACACGATTTAGAAGGAGAAGTCATAGAACACATAGTATTTCATAGCGACGCAATTTCTGTGTTAATTATTCATGTGAGGGAGCGAGGGATGTAGTAAAGTGGGAACAGTGCATCGGAAAGGCGATACTCATGTCCCAAAACTCAATCCTGTCGCTTCCATAGAAACGTGACTCGATTTAGGGGGAGAAGTCATAGAGCACATAGTACGAGGGTCGGTCAAAAAGTAATGCCTCCCATTTTTTTTCTACTTAAAGAAATTAAGTTAAGTGAAAAATTTGAATTTGGCGCCATTCCTCAAACCTTCTTCTGCAATCCACTGCAGTAGTAACTTTCTGTGTCAACAGGTGGCAGCACAGCAGAAGTTTGTAAGATGGCCGACATCGATGTTCGTTTGAGACAGCGTTGTGTGATTGAATTCTTGAATGCAGAAGGTGAAACGCCCATACGCATTCATGAAAGACTGAAGAAGGTGTATGGCGTTGTGACAGTGGATGTCAGCACTGTTAGACGATGGGTTCGTCGTTGTAAGGAAGCTGAAGGGCAAACACCGTTGACTGACGAAAAGCGGAGCGGCAGGCCGGTGAGTGCAGTGACTCCACACAACATTCAGCAAGTTGATGACATCATTCGTGGTGACCGTCGGGTGACTGCAGATGAAGTGTGTCGCATTATTTCTCTTAGTAAAGGCGGTGTGATCACGATTATTAAACAATTGGAGTACTCAAAAGTTTGTGCACGGTGGGTTCCAAGAATGTTAACCGATCAGAATAAAGAGGCAAGGAAAACAATAGCCTCCCAACACTTGCAGCGCTTCCGTTTGGAGGGAGATGAGTTTCTGAAAAAAATTGTGACCGGGGACGAAACATGGGTGCATTTTTTTGAACCCGAATCAAAGAGGCAGTCAATGGAGTGGCGTCACACAAGCTCGCCGAGGAAGAAAAAATTCAAAACTGTGCGATCGGCAGGGAAAGTTATGGCAACAGTTTTCTGGGATACAGAGGGTGTGATTCTGGTTGATTTTTTGGAGCAGGGATGCACAATAAATTCTGTTCAATACGTCACAACCCTCAACAAACTTAAAGCACGTCTTCAGCGAGTTCGCCCAACAAAATCAATGGCAGATGTTCTTCTTTTGCATGACAATGCAAGACCACACACCAGTCGTCACACCTCTGACGAGATTGTCAAAATTGGATGGGAAGTTTTGCCTCATCCCCCATACAGCCCTGATCTGGCACCATCAGACTTCCATCTGTTCGGGCCACTAAAAGAAGCTCATCGTGGGATTCATTTTGAAGTTGAGGAGGCCGTCAAAACATCTGTGCGTCAATGGCTTAGGAAGCAGAGCTGTGATTTTTACCGTGCTGGGATACATGCCCTTGTTCAAAGATGGACCAAAACTGTAGAGATGGGCGGAGATTACATTAAAAAATGACAAAATGATCCTCAATGTTGTGGTTTTCAACCTATGTAATTGCATTTAAATTTCCTGACAATTAAACGTAGAAAAAAAATAGGAGGCATTACTTTTTGACTGACCCTCGTATTTCATAGCGACGCAATTTCTGTGTTAATTCGTCAATGTGAGGGAGCGAGCGTTGAGGTAAAGAATGAATAGTGCATCAGAAAGGAGATACTCGTATCCCAAAACTAAATCCTGTCGTTTCCATTGAAACGTGACTCGATTTAGGAAGAGAAGTCATTGAGCACATAGTATTTCATAGCGACGCAATTTCTGTGTTAATTATTCATGTGAGTGAGCGAGGGATGTAGTAAAGTGGGAACAGTGCATCGGAAAGGAGATACTCGTGTCCCGAAAAACTCAATCCTGTCGTTTCCATCGAAACGTTACACGATTTAGAAGGAGAAGTCATAGAACCCATAGTATTTCATACCGACGCAATTTCTATGTTAATTCGTCAATGTGAGGGAGCGAGCGTTGAGTTAAAGAATGAATAGCGCATCGGAAAGGAGTTACTCGTATCCCAAAACTAAATCCTGTCGTTTCGATTGAAACGTGACTCGATTTAGGAGGTGAAGTCATTGAGCACATAGTATTTCATAGCGACGGAATTTCTGTGTTAATTATTCATGTGAGGGAGCGAGGGATGTAGTAAAGTGGGAACAGTGCATCGGAAAGGAGATACTCGTGTCCCAAAACTAAATCCTGTCGTTTCCATTGAAACGTGACTCGATTTAGGAGGAGAAGTCATTGAGCACATAGTATTTCATAGCGACGCAATTTCTGTGTTAATTATTCATGTGAGGGAGCGAGGGATGTAGTAAAGTGGGAACAGTGCATCGGAAAGGTGTTACTCGTATCCCAAAACTAAATCCTCTCGTTTCCATTGAAACGTGACTCGATTTATGAGGAGAAGTCATTGAACACATTGTATTTCATAGCGACGCAATTTCTGTGTTAATTATTCATGTGCGGGAGCGAGGGATAAAGTAAAGTGGGAACAGTGCATCGGAAAGGAGATACTCGTATCCGAAAACTAAATCCTGTCGTTTCCATTGAAACGTGACTCGATTTAGGAGGAGAAGTCATTGAGCACATGGTATTTCATAACGACATAATTTCTGTGTTAATTATTCATGTGAGGGAGCGAAGGAAGTAGTAAAGTGGGAACAGTGCATCGGAAAGGAGGTACTCGTGTCCCAAAACTCAATCCTGTCGTTTCCATAGAACCGTTACACGATTTGGAAGGAGAAGTCATAGAACCCACAGTATTTCATAGCGACGCAATTTCTGTGTAAATTCGTCAATGTGAGGGAGCGAGCGTTGAGGTAAAGAACGAATAGTGCATCGGAAAGGAGTTACTCGTATCCCGAAACTAAATCCTGTCGTTTCCATTGAAACGTGACTCGATTTAGGAGGAGAAGTCATTGAGCACATAGTATTTCATAGCGACGCAATTTCTGTGTTAATTATTCATGTGAGGGAGCGAAAGATGTAGTAAAGTGGGAACAGTGCATCGGAAAGGAGATACTCGTATCCCAATATTAAATCCTGTCGTTTCCATTGAAACGTGACTCGATTTAGGAGGAGAAGTCATTGAGCACATTGTATTTCATAGCGACGCAATTTCTGTGTTAATTCGTCAATGCGAGGGAGCGAGCGTTGAGGTAAAGAATGAATAGTGCATCGGAAAGGAGATACTCGTATCCCAAAACTAAAACCTGTCGTTTCCACTGAAACGTGACTCGATTAAGGAGGAGAAGTCATTGAGCACATTGTATTTCATAGCGACGCACTCTCTGTGTTAATTATTCATGTGAGGGAGCGAGGGATTCAGTAAAGTGGGAACAGTGCATCGGAAAGGAGATACTCGTATCCCAAAACTAAATCCTGTCGTTTCCATTGAAACGTGACTCGATTTAGGAGGAGAAGTCATTGATCACATAGTATATCATAGCGACGCAATTTCTGTGTTAATTATTCATGTGAGGGTGCGAGGGATGTAGTAAAGTGGGAACAGTGCTTCGGAAAGGAGATACTCGTATCCCAAAACTAAATCCTGTCGTTTCCATTGAAACGTGACTCTATTTAGGAGGAGAAGTCATTGAGCACCTAGTATTTCATAGCGACGCAATTTCTGTGTTAATGCGTCAATGTGAGGGAGCGAGCGTTGAGGTAAAGAATGACTACTGCATCGGAAAGGAGATACTCGTATCCCAAAACTAAATCCTGTCGTTTCCATTGAAACGTGACTCGACTTAGGAGGAGAAGTCATTGAGCACATTGTATTTCGTACCGACGGAATTTCTGTGTTAATTATTCATGTGAAGGAGCGAGGGATATAGTAAAGTGGGAACAGTGCAACGGAAAGGAGATACTCGTATCCTAAAACTAAATCCTGTCGTTTCCATTGAAACGTGACTCGATTTAGGAGGATAAGTCATTGAGCACATAGTATTTCATAGCGACGCAATTTCTGTGTTAATTATTCACCTGAGGGAGGGAGGAATGTAGTAAAGTGGGAACAGTGCATCGGAAAGGAGATACTCGTATCCCAAAACTAAATCCTGCCGTTTCCATTGAAACGTGAGTCGATTTAGGAGGAGAAGTCATTGAGCACGTTGTATTTCATAGCGACGCAATTTCTGTGTTAATTCGTCAATGTGAGGGAGCGAGCGTTATGGTAAAGAATGAATAGTGCATCGGAAAGGAGTTACTCGTATCCCAAAACTAAATCCAGTCGTTTCCATTGAAACGTGACTCCATTTAGGAGGAGAAGTCATTGAGCACATAGTATTTCATAGCGACGCAATTTCTGTGTTAATTATTCATGTGAGGGAGCGAGGGATGTAGTAAAGTGGGAACAGTGCATCGGAAAGGAGATACTCGTGTCCGAAAACTCAATCCTGTCGTTTCCATAGAAACACGATTTAGAAGGAGAAGTCATTGAGCACATAGTATTTCATAGCGACGCAATTTCTGTGTTAATTATTCATGTGAGGGAGCGAGGGATGTAGTAAAGTGAGAACAGTGCATCGGAAAGAATATACATGTATCCCAAAACTAAATCCTGTTGTTTCCATTGAAACGTGACTCGATTTAGGAGGAGAAGTCATTGAGCACATTGTATTTCATAGCGACGCAATTTCTGTGTTAATTCGTCATTGTGAGGGAGCGAGCGTTGAGGTAAAGAATGAATAGTGCATCGGAAAGGAGATACTCGTATCCCTAAACTAAATCCTGTCGTTTCCATTGAAACGTGACTCGATTTAGGAGGAGAAGTCATTGAGCACATAGTATTTCATTGCGACGCAATTTCTGTGTTAATTATTCATGTGAGGGAGCGAGGGATGTAGTAAAGTGGGAACAGTGCATCGGGAAGGAGATACTCGTATCCCAAAACTAAATCCTGTCGTTTCCATTGAAACGTGACTCGATTTAGGAGGAGGAGTAATTGAGCACATAATATATCATAGCGACGCCATTTCTGTGTTAATTCGTCATTGTTAGGGAGCGAGCGTTGAGGAAAAGAATGAATTGTGCATCGGAAAGGAGTTACTCGTATCCCAAAACTAAATCCTGTCGTTTATATTGAAACGTGACTCGATTTAGGAGGAGAAGTCATTGAGCACATAGTATTTCATAGGGACGCAATTTCTGTGTTAATTATTTATGTGAGGGAGCGAGGGATGTAGTAAAGTGGGAACAGTGCACCGGAAAGGAGATACTCGTGTCCCAAAACTCAATCCTGTCGTTTCCATCGAAACGTTACACGATTTAGAAGGAGAAGTCATAGACCCCATAGTATTTCATAGCGACGCAATTTCTATGTTAATTCGTCAATGTGAGGGAGCGAGCGTTGAGTTAAAGAATGAATAGCGCATCGGAAAGGAGTTACTCGTATCCCAAAACTAAATCCTGTCATCTCGATTGAAACGTGACTCGATTTAGGAGGTGAAGTCTTTGAGCACACAGTATTTCATAGCGACGCAATTTCTGTGTTAATTATTCATGTGAGGGAGCGAGGGATGTAGTAAAGTGGGAACAGTGCATCGGAAAGGAGATACTCGTGTCCCAAAACTAAATCCTGTCGTTTCCATTGAAACGTGACTCGATTTAGGAGGAGAAGTCATTGAGCACATAGTATTCCATAGCGACGCAATTTCTGTGTTAATTATTCATGTGAGGGTGCGAGGGATGTAGTAAAGTGGGAACAGTGCATCGGAAAGGAGTTACTCGTATCCCAAAACTAAATCCTGTCGTTTCCATTGAAACGTGACTCGATTTATGAGGCGAAGTCATTGAACACATTGTATTTCATAGCGACGCAATTTCTGTGTTAATAATTCATGTGCGGGAGCGAGGGATAATGTAAAGTGGGAACAGTGCATCGGAAAGGAGATACTCGTATCCCAAAACTAAATCCTGTCGTTTCCATTGAAACGTGACTCGATTTAGGAGGAGAAGTCATTGAGCACATAGTATTTCAAAACGACATAATTTCTGTGTTAATTATTCATGTGAGGGAGCGAAGGAAGTAGTAAAGTGGGAACAGTGCATCGGAAAGGAGGTACTCATGTCCCAAAACTCAATCCTGTCGTGTCCATAGAACCGTTACACGATTTGGAAGGAGAAGTCATAGAACCCACAGTATTTCATAGCGACGCAATTTCTGTGTTAATTCGTCAATGTGAGGGAGCGAGCGTTGAGGTAAAGAACGAGTAGTGCATCGGAAAGGAGTTACTCGTATCCCGAAACTAAATCCTGTCGTTACCATTGAAAAGTGACTCGATTTAGGAGGAGAAGTCATTGAGCACATAGTATTTCATAGCGACGCAATTTCTGTGTTAATTATTCATGTGAGGGAGCGAAAGATGTAGTAAAGTGGGAACAGTGCATCGGAAAGGAGATACTCGTATCCCAATATTAAATCCTGTCGTTTCCATTGATACGTGACTCGATTTAGGAGGAGAAGTCATAGAGCACATTGTATTTCATAGCGACGCAATTTCTGTGTTAATTCGTCAATGCGAGGGAGCGAGCGTTGAGGTAAAGAATGAATAGTGCATCGGAAAGGAGATACTCGTATCCCAAAACTAAATCCTGTCGTTTCCACTGAAACGTGACTCGATTAAGGAGGAGAAGTCATTGAGCACATTGTATTTCATAGCGACGCAATTTCTGTGTTAATTATTCATGTGAGGGAGCGAGGGATGTAGTAAAGTGGGAACAGTGCATCGGAAAGGAGATACTCGTATCCCAAAACTAAATCCTGTCGTTTCCATTGAAACGTGACTCGATTTAGGAGGAGAAGTCATTGAGCACATAGTATATCATAGCGACGCAATTTCTGTGTTAATTATTCATGTGAGGGTGCGAGGGATGTAGTAAAGTGGGAACAGTGCATCGGAAAGGAGATACTCATGTCCCAAAACTCAATCCTGTCGCTTCCATAGAAACGTGACTCGATTTAGGGGGAGAAGTCATAGAGCACATAGTATTTCATAGCGACGCAATTTCTGTGTTAATTCGTCAATGTGAGGGAGCGAGCGTTGAGGTAAAGAATGAATAGTGCATCGGAAAGGAGTTACTCGTATCCCAAAACTAAATCCTGTCGTTACCATTGAATCGTGACTCGATTTAGGAGGAGAAGTCATTGAGCACGTAGTATATCATAGCGACGCAATTTATGTGTTAATTATTCATGTGAGGGAGCGAGGGATGTAGTAAAGTGGGAACAGTGCATCAGAAAGGAGATACTCGTATCCCAAAACTAAGTCCTGTCGTTTCCATTGAAACGTGACTCGATTTAGGAGGAGAAGTCATTGAGCACATAGTATTTTATAGCGACGCAATTTCTGTGTTAATTATTCATATGAGTGAGCGAGGGATGTAGTAAAGTGGGAACAGTGCATCGGAAAGGAGATACTCGTGTCCCGAAAAACTCAATCCTGTCGTTTCCATCGAAACGTTGCACGATTTAGAAGGAGAAGTCATAGAACCCATAGTATTTCATAGCGACGCAATTTCTATGTTAATTCGTCAATGTGAGGGAGCGAGCGTTGAGTTAAAGAATGAATAGCGCATCGGAAAGGAGTTACTCGTATCCCAAAACTAAATCCTGTCGTTTCGATTGAAACGTGACTCGATTTAGGAGGTGAAGTCATTGAGCACATAGTATTTCATAGCGACGCAATTTCTTTGTTAATTATTCATGTGAGGGAGCGAGGGATGTAGTAAAGTGGGAACAGTGCATCGGAAAGGAGATACTCGTGTCCCAAAACTAAATCCTGTCGTTTCCATTGAAACGTGACTCGATTTAGGAGGAGAAGTCATTGAGCACATAGTATTTCATAGTGACGCAATTTCTGTGTTAATTATTCATGTGAGGGAGCGAGGGATGTAGTAAAGTGGGAACAGTGCATCGGAAAGGAGTTACTCGTATCCCTAAACTAAATCCTCTCGTTTCCATTGAAACGTGACTCGATTAATGAGGAGAAGTCATTGAACACATTGTATTTCATAGCGACGCAATTTCTGTGTTAATAATTCATGTGCGGGAGCGAGGGATAAAGTAAAGTGGGAACATTGCATCGGAAAGGAGATACTCGTATCCAAAAACTAAATCCTGTCGTTTCCATTGAAACGTGACTCGATTTAGGCGGAGAAGTCATTGAGCACATAGTATATCATAGCGACGCAATTTCTGTGTTAATTCGTCAATGTGAGGGAGCGAGAGTTGAGGTAATAAATGACTAGTGCATCGGAAAGGAGATACTCGTATCCCAAAACTAAATCCTGTCGTTTCCATTGAAACGTGACTCGACTTAGGAGGAGAAGTCATTGAGCACATAGTATTTCATAGCGACGCAATTTCTGTGTTAATTATTCATGTGAGGGAGCGAGGGATATAGTAAAGTGGGAAAGTGCATCGGAAAGGAGATACTCGTGTCCCAAAACTCAATCCAGTCCTTTCCATAGAAACGTTACACGATTTAGAAGGAGAAGTCATAGAACCCATAGTATTTCATAGCGACGCAATTTCTGTGTTAATTCGTCAATGTGAGGGAGCCAGCGTACAGGTAAAGAATGAATAGTGCATCGGATAGGAGTTACTCGTATCCCAAAACTAAATCCTGCCGTTTCCATAGAAACATGACTCGATTTAGGAGGAGAAGTCATTGAGCACATAGAATTTCATAGTGACGCTATTTCTGTGTTAATTATTCATGTGAGGGAGCGTGGGATGTAGTAAAGTGGGAACAGTGCATCGAAAAGGAGACACTCGTATCCCAAAACTAAATCCTGTCGTTTCCATTGAAACGTGACTCGATTTAGTAGGAGAAGTCATTGAGCACATAGTATTTCATAGCGACTCAATTTCTGTGTTAATTCGTCAATGTGAGGGAGCGAGCGTTGAGGTAAAGAATGACTAGTGCATCGGAAAGGAGATACTCGTATCCCAAAACTAAATCCTGTCGTTTCCATTGAAACGTGACTCGACTTAGGAGGAGAAGTCTTAGAGCACATTGTATTTCGTACCGACGGAATTTCTGTGTTAATTATTCATGTGAGGGAGCGAGGGATATAGTAAAGTGGGAACAGTGCAACGGAAAGGAGATACTCGTATCCCAAAACTAAATCCTGTCGTTTCCATTGAAACGTGACTCGATTTAGTAGGAGATGTCATTGAGCACATAGTATTTCATAGCGACGCAATTTCTGTGTTAATTATTCACCTGAGGGAGGGAGGAATGTAGTAAAGTGGGAACAGTGCATCGGAAAGGAGATACTCGTATCCCAAAACTAAATCCTTCCGTATCCATTGAAACGTGACTCGATTTAGTAGGAGAAGTCATTGAGCACATAGTATTTTATAGCGACGCAATTTCTGTGTTAATTATTTATGTGAGGGAGCGAGGGATGTAGTAAAGTGGGAACAGTGCATCGGAAAGGAGACACTCGTATCCCAAAACTAAATCCTGTCGTTTCCATTGAAACGTGGCTCGATTTAGTAGGAGAAGTCATTGAGCACATAGTATTTTATAGCGACGCAATTTCTGTGTTAATTATTTATGTGAGGGAGCGAGGGATGTAGTAAAGTGGGAACAGTGCATCGGAAAGGAGATACTCGTATCCCAAAACTAAATCCTGTGGTTTCCATTGAAACGTGACTCGATTTAGGAGGAGAAGTCATTGAGCACATAGTATTTCATAGCGACGCACTTTCTGTGTTAATTCGTCAATGTGAGAGAGCGAGCGTTGAGGTAAAGAATGAATAGTGCATCGGAAAGGAGATACTCGTATCCCAAAACTAAATCCTGTCGTTTCCATTGAAACGTGCCTCGATTTAGGAGGAGAAGTCATTGAGCACATAGTATTTCATAGCTACGCAATTTCTGTGTTAATTATTCATGTGAGGGAGCGAGGTATGTAGTAAAGAGGGAACAGTGCATCGGAAAGGAGATACTCGTATCCCAAAATTAAATCCTGCCGTTTCCATTGAAACGTGACTCGATTTAGGAGGAGAAGTCATTGAGCACATTGTATTTCTTAGCGACGCATTTTCTGTGTTAATTAATCATGTGAGAGAGCGAGGGATGTAGTAAAGTGGGAACAGTGCATCGAAATGTAGATCCTCGTGTCCCAAAACTCAATCCTGTCGTTTCCATAGAAACGTTACACGATTTAGAAGGAGAAGTCATAGAACCCATAGTATTTCATTGCGACGCAATTTCTGTGTTAATTCGTCAATGTGAGGGAGCGAGCGTTGAGGTAAAGAATGCATAGTGCATCGGAAAGGAGTTTTTCGTATCCCAAAACTAAATCCTGTCGTTTCCATTGAAACGTGTCTCGATTTAGGAGGAGAAGTCATTGAGCACATAGTATTTCATAGCGACGCAATTTCTGTGTTAATTATTCATGTGAGGGAGCGAGGGATGTAGTAAAGTGGGAACACTGCATCGGAAAGGAGATACTCGTGTCCCAAAACTCAATCCTGTCGTTTCCGTAGACACGTTACACGATTTAGAAGGAGAAGTCATAGAACACATAGTAGTTCATAGCGACGCAATTTCTGTGTTAATTCGTCAATGTGATTGAGCGAGCGTTGAGGTAAAGAATGAATAGTGCATCGGAAAGGAGTTACTCGTATCCCAAAACTAAATCCTGTCGTTTCCATTGAAACGTGACTCGATTTAGGAGGAGAAGTCATTGAGCACATGGTATTTAATAGCGACGCAATTTCTGTGTTAATTCGTCAATGTGAGGGAGCGAGCGTTAAGGTAAAGAATGAATGGTGCATCGGAAAGGAGATACTCGTATCCCAAAACTAAATCCTGTCGTTTAAATTGATACGTGACTCGATTTAGGAGGAGAAGTCATTGAGCACATTGTATTTCATAGCGACGCAATTTCTGTGTTAATTATTCATGTGAGGGAGCGAGGGATGTAGTAATGTGGGAACAGTGCATCGGAAAGGAGTTACTCGTATCCCAAAACTAAATCCTGTCGTTTCCATTGAAACGTGACTCGATTTAGGAGGAGAAGTCAGTGAGCACATAGTATTTCATAGCGACGCAATTTCTGTGTTAATTACTCATGTGAGGGAGCGATGGATGTAGTAAAGTGGGAACAGTGCATCGGAAAGGAGATACTCGTATCCCAAAACTAAATCCTGTCGTTTCCATTGAAACTTGACTCGATTTAGGAGGAGAACTCATTGAGCACATAGTATTTCATAGCGACGCAATTTCTGTGTTAATTATTCATGTGAGGGAGCGAGGGATGTAGTAAAGTGGGAACAGTGCATCGGAAAGGAGATACTCGTGTCCCAAAACTCAATCCTGTCGTTTCCATAGAAACGTTACACGATTTAGAAGGAGAAGTCATAGAGTCCATAGTATTTCATAGCGACGCAATTTCTGTGTTAATTCGTCAATGTGAGGGAGCGAGCGTTGAGGTAAAGAATGAATAGTGCATCGGAAAGGAGATACTCGTATCCCAAGACTAAATCCTGTCGTTTCCATTGAAACGTGACTCGATTTAGGAGGAGAAGTCATTGAGCACATTGTATTTCATAGCGACGCAATTTCTGTGTTAATTATTCATGTGAAGGAGCGAGGGATGTAGTAAAGTGGGAACCGTGCATCGGAATGGAGATCCTCGTGTCCCAAAACTAAATCCTGTCGTTTCCACAGAAACGTTACACGATTTAGAAGGAGAAGTCAAAGAACCCATAGTATTTCATAGCGACGCAATTTCTGTGTTAATTCGTCAATGTGAGGGAGCGAGCGTTGAGGTAAAGAATGAATAGTGCATCGGAATGGAGTTACTCGTATCCGAAAACTAAATCCTGTCGTTTCCATTGAAACGTGACTCGAATTAGGAGGAGAAGTCATTGAGCACATTGTATTTCATAGCGACGCAATTTCTGTGTTAATTATTCATGTGAAGGAGCGAGGGATGTAGTAGTGTGGGAACAGTGCATCGGAAAGGAGATACTCGTATCCCAAAACTAAACCCTGTCATTTCCATTGAAACGTGACTCGATTTAGGAGGAGAAGTCAGTGAGCACATAGTATTTCATAGCGACGCAATTTGTGTGTTAATTATTCATGTGAGGGAGCGAGGGATGTAGTAAAGTGGGAACAGTGCATCGGAAAGGAGATACTCGTGTCCGAAAACTCAATCCTGTCGTTTCCATAGAAACACGATTTAGAAGGAGAAGTCATTGGGCACATAGTATTTCATAGCGACGCAATTTCTGTGTTAATTATTCATGTGAGGGAGCGAGGGATGTAGTAAAGTGGGAACAGTGCATCGGAAAGGATATACACGTATCCCAAAACTAAATCCTGTTGTTTCCATTGAAACGTGACTCGATTTAGGAGAAGAAGTCATTGAGCACATTGTATTTCATAGCGACGCAATTTCTGTGTTAATTCGTCATTGTGAGGGAGCGATCGTTGAGGTAAAGAATGAATAGTGCATCAGAAAGGAGATACTCGTATCCCAAAACTAAATCCTGTCGTTTCCATTGAAACGTGACTCGATTTAGGAGGAGAAGTCATTGAGCACATAGTATTTCATAGCGACGCAATTTCTGTGTTAATTATTCATGTGAGGGGGCGAGGGATGTAGTAAAGTGGGAACAGTGCATCGGGAAGGAGATATTCGTATCCCAAAACTAAATCCTGTCGTTTCCATTGAAACGTGACTCGATTTAGGAGGAGGAGTAATTGAGCACATAATATATCATAGCGACGCCATTTCTGTGTTAATTCGTCTATGTTAGCGAGCGAGCGTTGAGGAAAAGAATGAATTGTGCATCGGAAAGGAGTTACTCGTATCCCAAAACTAAATCCTGTCGTTTTCATTGAAACGTGACTCAATTTAGGAGGAGAAGTCATTGAGCACATAGTATTTCATAGCGACGCAATTTCTGTGCCAATTATTCATGTGAGGGAGCGAGGGATGTAGTGAAGTGGGAACAGTGCATCGGAAAGGAGATACTCGTGTTACAAAACTCAATCCTGTGGTTTCCCTAGAAACGTTACACGATTTAGAAGGAGAAGTCATAGAACCCATAGTATTTCATAGCGACGCAATTACTGTGTTAATTCGTCAATGTGAGGGAGCGAGCGTTGAGGTAAAGAATGAATAGTGCATCGGAAAGGAGATACTCGTATCCCAAAACTAAACCCTGTCGTTTATATTGAAACGTGACTCGATTTAGGAGGAGAAGTCATTGAGCCCATAGTATTTCATAGCGACGCAATTTCTGTGTTAATTATTCATGTGAGGGAGCGAGGGATGTAGTAAAGTGGGAACAGTGCATCGGAAAGGAGATACTCGTGTCCCAAGACTCAATCCTGTCGTTTCCATAGATACGTTACACGATTTAGAAAGAGAAGTCAAAGAACCCATAGTATTTCATAGCGACGCAATTTCTGTGTTAATTCGTCAATGTGAGGGAGCGAGCGTGGAGGTAAAGAATGAATAGTGCATCGGAAAGGAGATACTCGTATCCCAAAACTAAATCCTGTCGTTTCCATTGAAACGTGACTCGATTTAGGAGGAGAAGTCATTGAGCACATAGTATTTCATAGCGGCGCAATTTCTGTGTTAATTATTCATGTGAGGGAGCGAGGGATGTAGTAAAGTGGGAACAGTGCTTCGGAAAGGAGATACACATATCCCAAAACTAAATCCTGTCGTTTCCATTGAAACGTGACTCGATTTAGGAGGAGAAGTCATTGAGCAGATAGTATTTCATAGCGACGCAATTTCTGTGTTAATTATTCATGTGAGGGAGCTAGGGATGTAGTAAAGTGGGAACAGTGCATCGGAAAGGAGTTACTCATGTCCCAAAACTCAATCCTGTCGCTTCCATAGAAACGTGACTCGATTTAGGGGGAGAAGTCATAGAGCACATAGTATTTCATAGCGACGCAATTTCTGTGTTAATTCGTCAATGTGAGGGAGCGAGCGTTGAGGTAAAGAATGAATAGTGCATCGGAAAGGAGTTACTCGTATCCCAAAACTAAATCCTGTCGTTTCCATTGAAACGTGACTCGATTTAGGAGGAGAAGTCATTGAGCACGTAGTATATCATAGCGACGCAATTTATGTGTTAATTATTCATGTGAGGGAGCGAGGGATGTAGTAAAGTGGGAACAGTGCATCAGAAAGGAGATACTCGTATCCTAAAACTAAATCCTGTCGTTTCCATTGAAACGTGACTCGATTTAGGAGGAGAAGTCATTGAGCACATAGTATTTCATAGCGACGCAATTTCTGTGTTAATTATTCATGTGAGTGAGCGAGGGATGTAGTAAAGTGGGAACAGTGCATCGGAAAGGAGATACTCGTGTCCCGAAAAACTCAATCCTGTCGTTTCCATCGAAACGTTACACGATTTAGAAGGAGAAGTCATAGAACCCATAGTATTTCATAGCGACGCAATTTCTATGTTAATTCGTCAATGTGAGGGAGCGAGCGTTGAGTTAAAGAATGAATAGCGCATCGGAAAGGAGTTACTCGTATCCCAAAACTAAATCATGTCGTTTCGATTGAAACGTGACTCGATTTAGGAGGTGAAGTCATTTAGCACATAGTATTTCATAGCGACGCAATTTCTGTGTTAATTATTCATGTGAGGGAGCGAGGGATGTAGTAAAGTGGGAACAGTGCATCGGAAAGGAGATAATCGTGTCGCAAAACTAAATCCTGTCGTTTCCATTGAAACGTGACTCGATTTATGAGGAGAAGTCATTGAACACATTGTATTTCATAGCGACGCAATTTCTGTGTTAATTATTCATGTGCGGGAGCGAGGGATAAAGTAAAGTGGGAACAGTGCATCGGAAAGGAGATACTCGTATCCCAAAACTAAATCCTGTCGTTTCCATTGAAACGTGACTCGATTTAGGAGGAGAAGTCATTGAGCACATAGTATTTCATAACGACATAATTTCTGTGTTAATTATTCATGTGAGGGAGCGAAGGAAGTAGTAAAGTGGGAACAGTGCATCGGAAAGGAGGTACTCGTGTCCCAAAACTCAATCCTGTCGTTTCCATAAAACCGTTACACGATTTGGAAGGAGAAGTCATAGAACCCACAGTATTTCATAGCGACGCAATTTCTGTGTTAATTCGTCAATGTGAGGGAGCGAGCGAAGAGGTAAAGAACGAATAGTGCATCGGAAAGGAGTTACTCGTATCCCGAAACTAAATCCTGTCGTTTCCATTGAAACGTGACTCGATTTAGGAGGAGAAGTCATTGAGCACATAGTATTTCATAGCGTCGCAATTTCTGTGTTAATTATTCATGTGAGGGAGCGAAAGATGTAGTAAAGTGGGAACAGTGCATCGGAAAGGAGATACTCGTATCCCAATATTAAATCCTGTCGTTTCCATTGAAACGTGACTCGATTTAGGAGGAGAAGTCATTCAGCACATTGTATTTCATAGCGACGCAATTTCTGTGTTAATTCGTCAATGCGAGGGAGCGAGCGTTGAGGTAAAGAATGAATAGTGCATCAGAAAGGAGATACTCGTATCCCAAAACTAAATCCTGTCGTTTCCACTGAAACGTGACTCGATTAAGGAAGAGAAGTCATTGAGCACATTGTATTTCATAGCGACGCAATTTCTGTGTTAATTATTCATGTGAGGGAGCGAGGGATGTAGTAAAGCGGGAACAGTGCATCGGAAAGGAGATACTCGTATCCCAAAACTAAATCCTGTCGTTTCCATTGAAACGTGACTCGATTTAGGAGGAGAAGTCATTGAGCACATAGTATATCATAGCGACGCAATTTCTGTGTTAATTATTCATGTGAGGGTGCGAGGGATGTAGTAAAGTGGGAACAGTGCATCGGAAAGGAAATACTCGTATCCCAAAACTAAATCCTGTCGTTTCCATTGAAACGTGACTCGATTTAGGAGGAGAAGTCATTGAGCACATAGTATTTCATAGCGACTCAATTTCTGTGTTAATTCGTCAATGTGAGGGAGCGAGCGTTGAGGTAAAGAATGACTAGTGCATCGGAAAGGAGATACTCGTATCCCAAAACTAAATCCTGTCGTTTCCATTGAAACGTGACTCGACTTAGGAGGAGAAGTCATTGAGCACATTGTATTTCGTACCGACGGAATTTCTGTGTTAATTATTCATGTGAGGGAGCGAGGGATATAGTAAAGTGGGAACAGTGCAACGGAAAGGAGATACTCGTATCCCAAAACTAAATCCTGTCGTTTCCATTGAAACGTGACTCGATTTAGGAGGAGATGTCATTGAGCACATAGTATTTCATAGCGACGCAATTTCTGTGTTAATTATTCACCTGAGGGAGGGTGGAATGTAGTAAAGTGGGAACAGTGCATCGGAAAGGAGATACTCGTATCCCAAAACTAAATCCTGCCGTTTCCATTGAAACGTGACTCGATTTAGTAGGAGAAGTCATTGAGCACATAGTATTTTATAGCGACGCAATTTCTGTGTTAATTATTTATGTGAGGGAGCGAGGGATGTAGTAAAGTGGGAACAGTGCATCGGAAAGGAGACACTCGTATCCCAAAACTAAATCCTGTCGTTTCCATTGAAACGTGACTCGATTTAGTAGGAGAAGTCATTGAGCACATAGTATTTTATAGCGACGCAATTTCTGTGTTAATTATTTATGTGAGGGAGCGAGGGATGTAGTAAAGTGGGAACAGTGCATCGGAAAGGAGATACTCGTATCCCAAAACTAAATCCTGTGGTTTCCATTGAAACGTGACTCGATTTAGGAGGAGAAGTCATTGAGCACATAGTATTTCATAGCGACGCAATTTCTGTGTTAATTCGTCAATGTGAGAGAGCGAGCGTTGAGGTAAAGAATGAATAGTGCATCGGAAAGGAGATACTCGTATCCCAAAACTAAATCCTGTCGTTTCCATTGAAACGTGCCTCGATTTAGGAGGAGAAGTCATTGAGCACATAGTATTTCATAGCGACGCAATTTCTGTGTTAATTATTCATGTGAGGGAGCGAGGTATGTAGTAAAGAGGGAACAGTGCATCGGAAAGGAGATACTCGTATCCCAAAATTAAATCCTGCCGTTTCCATTGAAACGTGACTCGATTTAGGAGGAGAAGTCATTGAGCACATTGTATTTCATAGCGACGCATTTTCTGTGTTAATTAATCATGTGAGAGAGCGAGGGATGTAGTAAAGTGGGAACAGTGCATCGAAAAGTAGATCCTCGTGTCCCAAAACTCAATCCTGTCGTTTCCATAGAAACGTTACACGATTTAGAAGGAGAAGTCATAGAACCCATAGTATTTCATAGCGACGCAATTTCTGTGTTAATTCGTCAATGTGAGGGAGCGAGCGTTGAGGTAAAGAATGAATAGTGCATTGGAAAGGAGTTACTCGTATCCCATAACTAAATCCTGTCGTTTCCATTGAAACGTGTCTCGATTTAGGAGGAGAAGTCATTGAGCACATAGTATTTCATAGCGACGCAATTTCTGTGTTAATTATTCATGTGAGGGAGCGAGGGATGTAGTAAAGTGGGAACACTGCATCGGAAAGGAGATACTCGTGTCCCAAAACTCAATCCTGTCGTTTCCGTAGACACGTTACACGATTTAGAAGGAGAAGTCATAGAACACATAGTATTTCATAGCGACGCAATTTCTGTGTTAATTCGTCAATGTGATTGAGCGAGCGTTGAGGTAAAGAATGAATAGTGCATCGGAAAGGAGTTACTCGTATCCCAAAACTAAATCCTGTCGTTTCCATTGAAACGTGACTCGATTTAGGAGGAGAAGTCATTGAGCACATAGTATTTAATTGCGACGCAATTTCTGTGTTAATTCGTCAATGTGAGGGAGCGAGCGTTAAGGTAAAGAATGAATGGTGCATCGGAAAGGAGATACTCGTATCCCAAAACTAAATCCTGTCGTTTAAATTGAAACGTGACTCGATTTAGGAGGAGAAGTCATTGAGCACGTAGTATTTCATAGCGACGCAATTTCTGTGTTAATTATTCATGTGAGGGAGCGAGGGATGTAGTAAAGTGGGAACAGTGCATCGGAAAGGAGTTACTCGTATCCCAAAACTAAATCCTGTCGTTTCCATTGAAACGTGACTCGATTTAGGAGGAGAAGTCAGTGAGCACATAGTATTTCATAGCGACGCAATTTCTGTGTTAATTACTCATGTGAGGGAGCGAGGAATGTAGTAAAGTGGGAACAGTGCATCGGAAAGGAGATACTCGTATCCCAAAACTAAATCCTGTCGTTTCCATTGAAACTTGACTCGATTTAGGAGGAGAACTCATTGAGCACATAGTATTTCATCGCGACGCAATTTCTGTGTTAATTATTCATGTGAGGGAGCGAGGGATGTAGTAAAGTGGGAACAGTGCATCAAAAAGGAGATACTCGTGTCCCAAAACTCAATCCTGTCGTTTCCATAGAAACGTTACACGATTTAGAAGGAGAAGTCATAGAACCCATAGTATTTCATAGCGACGCAATTTCTGTGTTAATTCGTCAATGTGAGGGAGCGAGCGTTGAGGTAAAGAATGAATAGTGCATCGGAAAGGAGATACTCGTATCCCAAGACTAAATCCTGTCGTTTCCATTCAAACGTGACTCGATTTAGGAGGAGAAGTCATTGAGCACATAGTATTTCATAGCGACGCAATTTCTGTGTTAATTATTCATGTGAGGGAGTGAGGGATGTAGTAAAGTGGGAACAGTGCATCGGAAAGGAGATCCTCGTATCCCAAAACTAAATCCTGTCGTTTCCATTGAAACGTAACTCGATTTAGGAGGAGAAGTCATTGAGCACATTGGATTTCATAGCGACGCAATTTCTGTGTTAATTATTCATGTGAAGGAGCGAGGGATGTAGTAAAGTGGGAACAGTGCATCGGAATGGAGATCCTCGTGTCCCAAAACTAAATCCTGTCGTTTCCACAGAAACGTTACACGATTTAGAAGGAGAAGTCAAAGAACCCATAGTATTTCATAGCGACGCAATTTCTGTGTTAATTCGTCAATGTGAGGGAGCGAGCGTTGAGGTAAAGAATGAATAGTGCATCGGAATGGAGTTACTCTTATCCGAAAACTAAATCCTGTCGTTTCCATTGAAACGTGACTCGATTTAGGAGGAGGAGTAATTGAGCACATAATATATCATAGCGACGCCATTTCTGTGTTAATTCGTCAATGTTAGGGAGCGAGCGTTGAGGAAAAGAATGAATTGTGCATCGGAAAGGAGTTACTCGTATCCCAAAACTAAATCCTGTCGTTTCCATTGAAACGTGACTCAATTTAAGAGGAGAAGTCATTGAGCACATAGTATTTCATAGCGACGCAATTTCTGTGTCAATTATTCATGTGAGGGAGCGAGGGATGTAGTAAAGTGGGAACAGTGCATCGGAAAGGAGATACTCGTGTTACAAAACTCAATCCTGTCGTTTCCCTAGAAACGTTACACGATTTAGAAGGAGAAGTCATAGAACCCATAGTATTTCATAGCGACGCAATTACTGTGTTAATTCGTCAATGTGAGGGAGCGAGCGTTGAGGTAAAGAATGAATAGTGCATCGGAAAGGAGATACTCGTATCCCAAAACTAAACCCTGTCGTTTATATTGAAACGTGACTCGATTTAGGAGGAGAAGTCATTGAGCACATAGTATTTCATAGCGACGCAATTTCTGTGTTAATTATTCATGTGAGGGAGCGAGGGATGTAGTAAAGTGGGAACAGTGCATCGGAAAGGAGATACTCATGTCCCAAAACTCAATCCTGTCGCTTCCATAGAAACGTGACTCGATTTAGGGGGAGAAGTCATAGAGCACATAGTATTTCATAGCGAGCAATTTCTGTGTTAATTCGTCAATGTGAGGGAGCGAGCGTTGAGGTAAAGAATGAATAGTGCATCGGAAAGGAGTTACTCGTATCCCAAAACTAAATCCTGTCGTTTCCATTGAAACGTGACTCCATTTAGGAGGAGAAGTCATTGAGCACGTAGTATATCATAGCGACGCAATTTATGTGTTAATTATTCATGTGAGGGAGCGAGGGATGTAGTAAAGTGGGAACAGTGCATCAGAAAGGAGATACTCGTATCCCAAAACTAAATCCTGTCGTTTCCATTGAAACGTGACTCGATTTAGGAGGAGATGTCATTGAGCACATAGTATTTCATAGCGACGCAATTTCTGTGTTAATTATTCACCTGAGGGAGGGAGGAATGTAGTAAAGTGGGAACAGTGCATCGGAAAGGAGATACTCGTATCCCAAAACTAAATCCTTCCGTATCCATTGAAACGTGACTCGATTTAGTAGGAGAAGTCATTGAGCACATAGTATTTTATAGCGACGCAATTTCTGTGTTAATTATTTATGTGAGGGAGCGAGGGATGTAGTAAAGTGGGAACAGTGCATCGGAAAGGAGACACTCGTATCCCAAAACTAAATCCTGTCGTTTCCATTGAAACGTGGCTCGATTTAGTAGGAGAAGTCATTGAGCACATAGTATTTTATAGCGACGCAATTTCTGTGTTAATTATTTATGTGAGGGAGCGAGGGATGTAGTAAAGTGGGAACAGTGCATCGGAAAGGAGATACTCGTATCCCAAAACTAAATCCTGTGGTTTCCATTGAAACGTGACTCGATTTAGGAGGAGAAGTCATTGAGCACATAGTATTTCATAGCGACGCAATTTCTGTGTTAATTCGTCAATGTGAGAGAGCGAGCGTTGAGGTAAAGAATGAATAGTGCATCGGAAAGGAGATACTCGTATCCCAAAACTAAATCCTGTCGTTTCCATTGAAACGTGCCTCGATTTAGGAGGAGAAGTCATTGAGCACATAGTATTTCATAGCTACGCAATTTCTGTGTTAATTATTCATGTGAGGGAGCGAGGTATGTAGTAAAGAGGGAACAGTGCATCGGAAAGGAGATACTCGTATCCCAAAATTAAATCCTGCCGTTTCCATTGAAACGTGACTCGATTTAGGAGGAGAAGTCATTGAGCACATTGTATTTCATAGCGACGCATTTTCTGTGTTAATTAATCATGTGAGAGAGCGAGGGATGTAGTAAAGTGGGAACAGTGCATCGAAATGTAGATCCTCGTGTCCCAAAACTCAATCCTGTCGTTTCCATAGAAACGTTACACGATTTAGAAGGAGAAGTCATAGAACCCATAGTATTTCATTGCGACGCAATTTCTGTGTTAATTCGTCAATGTGAGGGAGCGAGCGTTGAGGTAAAGAATGAATAGTGCATCGGAAAGGAGTTTTTCGTATCCCAAAACTAAATCCTGTCGTTTCCATTGAAACGTGTCTCGATTTAGGAGGAGAAGTCATTGAGCACATAGTATTTCATAGCGACGCAATTTCTGTGTTAATTATTCATGTGAGGGAGCGAGGGATGTAGTAAAGTGGGAACACTGCATCGGAAAGGAGATACTCGTGTCCCAAAACTCAATCCTGTCGTTTCCGTAGACACGTTACACGATTTAGAAGGAGAAGTCATAGAACACATAGTAGTTCATAGCGACGCAATTTCTGTGTTAATTCGTCAATGTGATTGAGCGAGCGTTGAGGTAAAGAATGAATAGTGCATCGGAAAGGAGTTACTCGTATCCCAAAACTAAATCCTGTCGTTTCCATTGAAACGTGACTCGATTTAGGAGGAGAAGTCATTGAGCACATGGTATTTAATAGCGACGCAATTTCTGTGTTAATTCGTCAATGTGAGGGAGCGAGCGTTAAGGTAAAGAATGAATGGTGCATCGGAAAGGAGATACTCGTATCCCAAAACTAAATCCTGTCGTTTAAATTGATACGTGACTCGATTTAGGAGGAGAAGTCATTGAGCACATTGTATTTCATAGCGACGCAATTTCTGTGTTAATTATTCATGTGAGGGAGCGAGGGATGTAGTAATGTGGGAACAGTGCATCGGAAAGGAGTTACTCGTATCCCAAAACTAAATCCTGTCGTTTCCATTGAAACGTGACTCGATTTAGGAGGAGAAGTCAGTGAGCACATAGTATTTCATAGCGACGCAATTTCTGTGTTAATTACTCATGTGAGGGAGCGATGGATGTAGTTAAGTGGGAACAGTGCATCGGAAAGGAGATACTCGTATCCCAAAACTAAATCCTGTCGTTTCCATTGAAACTTGACTCGATTTAGGAGGAGAACTCATTGAGCACATAGTATTTCATAGCGACGCAATTTCTGTGTTAATTATTCATGTGAGGGAGCGAGGGATGTAGTAAAGTGGGAACAGTGCATCGGAAAGGAGATACTCGTGTCCCAAAACTCAATCCTGTCGTTTCCATAGAAACGTTACACGATTTAGAAGGAGAAGTCATAGAGTCCATAGTATTTCATAGCGACGCAATTTCTGTGTTAATTCGTCAATGTGAGGGAGCGAGCGTTGAGGTAAAGAATGAATAGTGCATCGGAAAGGAGATACTCGTATCCCAAGTCTAAATCCTGTCGTTTCCATTGAAACGTGACTCGATTTAGGAGGAGAAGTCATTGAGCACATTGTATTTCATAGCGACGCAATTTCTGTGTTAATTATTCATGTGAAGGAGCGAGGGATGTAGTAAAGTGGGAACCGTGCATCGGAATGGAGATCCTCGTGTCCCAAAACTAAATCCTGTCGTTTCCACAGAAACGTTACACGATTTAGAAGGAGAAGTCAAAGAACCCATAGTATTTCATAGCGACGCAATTTCTGTGTTAATTCGTCAATGTGAGGGAGCGAGCGTTGAGGTAAAGAATGAATAGTGCATCGGAATGGAGTTACTCGTATCCGAAAACTAAATCCTGTCGTTTCCATTGAAACGTGACTCGAATTAGGAGGAGAAGTCATTGAGCACATTGTATTTCATAGCGACGCAATTTCTGTGTTAATTATTCATGTGAAGGAGCGAGGGATGTAGTAGTGTGGGAACAGTGCATCGGAAAGGAGATACTCGTATCCCAAAACTAAACCCTGTCATTTCCATTGAAACGTGACTCGATTTAGGAGGAGAAGTCAGTGAGCACATAGTATTTCATAGCGACGCAATTTGTGTGTTAATTATTCATGTGAGGGAGCGAGGGATGTAGTAAAGTGGGAACAGTGCATCGGAAAGGAGATACTCGTGTCCGAAAACTCAATCCTGTCGTTTCCATAGAAACACGATTTAGAAGGAGAAGTCATTGGGCACATAGTATTTCATAGCGACGCAATTTCTGTGTTAATTATTCATGTGAGGGAGCGAGGGATGTAGTAAAGTGGGAACAGTGCATCGGAAAGGATATACACGTATCCCAAAACTAAATCCTGTTGTTTCCATTGAAACGTGACTCGATTTAGGAGAAGAAGTCATTGAGCACATTGTATTTCATAGCGACGCAATTTCTGTGTTAATTCGTCATTGTGAGGGAGCGATCGTTGAGGTAAAGAATGAATAGTGCATCAGAAAGGAGATACTCGTATCCCAAAACTAAATCCTGTCGTTTCCATTGAAACGTGACTCGATTTAGGAGGAGAAGTCATTGAGCACATAGTATTTCATAGCGACGCAATTTCTGTGTTAATTATCCATGTGAGGGGGCGAGGGATGTAGTAAAGTGGGAACAGTGCATCGGGAAGGAGATGTTCGTATCCCAAAACTAAATCCTGTCGTTTCCATTGAAACGTGACTCGATTTAGGAGGAGGAGTAATTGAGCACATAATATATCATAGCGACGCCATTTCTGTGTTAATTCGTCTATGTTAGCGAGCGAGCGTTGAGGAAAAGAATGAATTGTGCATCGGAAAGGAGTTACTCGTATCCCAAAACTAAATCCTGTCGTTTTCATTGAAACGTGACTCAATTTAGGAGGAGAAATCATTGAGCACATAGTATTTCATAGCGACGCAATTTCTGTGTCAATTATTCATGTGAGGGAGCGAGGGATGTAGTAAAGTGGGAACAGTGCATCGGAAAGGAGATACTCGTGTTACAAAACTCAATCCTGTGGTTTCCCTAGAAACGTTACACGATTTAGAAGGAGAAGTCATAGAACCCATAGTATTTCATAGCGACGCAATTACTGTGTTAATTCGTCAATGTGAGGGAGCGAGCGTTGAGGTAAAGAATGAATAGTGCATCGGAAAGGAGATACTCGTATCCCAAAACTAAACCCTGTCGTTTATATTGAAACGTGACTCGATTTAGGAGGAGAAGTCATTGAGCCCATAGTATTTCATAGCGACGCAATTTCTGTGTTAATTATTCATGTGAGGGAGCGAGGGATGTAGTAAAGTGGGAACAGTGCATCGGAAAGGAGATACTCGTGTCCCAAGACTCAATCCTGTCGTTTCCATAGATACGTTACACGATTTAGAAAGAGAAGTCAAAGAACCCATAGTATTTCATAGCGACGCAATTTCTGTGTTAATTCGTCAATGTGAGGGAGCGAGCGTGGAGGTAAAGAATGAATAGTGCATCGGAAAGGAGATACTCGTATCCCAAAACTAAATCCTGTCGTTTCCATTGAAACGTGACTCGATTTAGGAGGAGAAGTCATTGAGCACATAGTATTTCATAGCGGCGCAATTTCTGTGTTAATTATTCATGTGAGGGAGCGAGGGATGTAGTAAAGTGGGAACAGTGCTTCGGAAAGGAGATACACATATCCCAAAACTAAATCCTGTCGTTTCCATTGAAACGTGACTCGATTTAGGAGGAGAAGTCATTGAGCAGATAGTATTTCATAGCGACGCAATTTCTGTGTTAATTATTCATGTGAGGGAGCTAGGGATGTAGTAAAGTGGGAACAGTGCATCGGAAAGGAGTTACTCATGTCCCAAAACTCAATCCTGTCGCTTCCATAGAAACGTGACTCGATTTAGGGGGAGAAGTCATAGAGCACATAGTATTTCATAGCGACGCAATTTCTGTGTTAATTCGTCAATGTGAGGGAGCGAGCGTTGAGGTAAAGAATGAATAGTGCATCGGAAAGGAGTTACTCGTATCCCAAAACTAAATCCTGTCGTTTCCATTGAAACGTGACTCGATTTAGGAGGAGAAGTCATTGAGCACGTAGTATATCATAGCGACGCAATTTATGTGTTAATTATTCATGTGAGGGAGCGAGGGATGTAGTAAAGTGGGAACAGTGCATCAGAAAGGAGATACTCGTATCCTAAAACTAAATCCTGTCGTTTCCATTGAAACGTGACTCGATTTAGGAGGAGAAGTCATTGAGCACATAGTATTTCATAGCGACGCAATTTCTGTGTTAATTATTCATGTGAGTGAGCGAGGGATGTAGTAAAGTGGGAACAGTGCATCGGAAAGGAGATACTCGTGTCCCGAAAAACTCAATCCTGTCGTTTCCATCGAAACGTTACACGATTTAGAAGGAGAAGTCATAGAACCCATAGTATTTCATAGCGACGCAATATCTATGTTAATTCGTCAATGTGAGGGAGCGAACGTTGAGTTAAAGAATGAATAGCGCATCGGAAAGGAGTTACTCGTATCCCAAAACTAAATCCTGTCGTTTCGATTGAAACGTGACTCGATTTAGGAGGTGAAGTCATTTAGCACATAGTATTTCATAGCGACGCAATTTCTGTGTTAATTATTCATGTGAGGGAGCGAGGGATGTAGTAAAGTGGGAACAGTGCATCGGAAAGGAGATAATCGTGTCGCAAAACTAAATCCTGTCGTTTCCATTGAAACGTGACTCGATTTAGGAGGAGAAGTCATTGAGCACATAGTATTTCATAGCGACGCAATTTCTGTGTTAATTATTCATGTGAGGGAGCGAGGGATGTAGTAAAGTGGGAACAGTGCATCGGAAAGGAGTTACTCGTATCCCAAAACTAAATCCTGTCGTTTCCATTGAAACGTGACTCGATTTATGAGGAGAAGTCATTGAACACATTGTATTTCATAGCGACGCAATTTCTGTGTTAATTATTCATGTGCGGGAGCGAGGGATAAAGTAAAGTGGGAACAGTGCATCGGAAAGGAGATACTCGTATCCCAAAACTAAATCCTGTCGTTTCCATTGAAACGTGACTCGATTTAGGAGGAGAAGTCATTGAGCACATAGTATTTCATAACGACATAATTTCTGTGTTAATTATTCATGTGAGGGAGCGAAGGAAGTAGTAAAGTGGGAACAGTGCATCGGAAAGGAGGTACTCGTGTCCCAAAACTCAATCCTGTCGTTTCCATAAAACCGTTACACGATTTGGAAGGAGAAGTCATAGAACCCACAGTATTTCATAGCGACGCAATTTCTGTGTTAATTCGTCAATGTGAGGGAGCGAGCGAAGAGGTAAAGAACGAATAGTGCATCGGAAAGGAGTTACTCGTATCCCGAAACTAAATCCTGTCGTTTCCATTGAAACGTGACTCGATTTAGGAGGAGAAGTCATTGAGCACATAGTATTTCATAGCGTCGCAATTTCTGTGTTAATTATTCATGTGAGGGAGCGAAAGATGTAGTAAAGTGGGAACAGTGCATCGGAAAGGAGATACTCGTATCCCAATATTAAATCCTGTCGTTTCCATTGAAACGTGACTCGATTTAGGAGGAGAAGTCATTCAGCACATTGTATTTCATAGCGACGCAATTTCTGTGTTAATTCGTCAATGCGAGGGAGCGAGCGTTGAGGTAAAGAATGAATAGTGCATCAGAAAGGAGATACTCGTATCCCAAAACTAAATCCTGTCGTTTCCACTGAAACGTGACTCGATTAAGGAAGAGAAGTCATTGAGCACATTGTATTTCATAGCGACGCAATTTCTGTGTTAATTATTCATGTGAGGGAGCGAGGGATGTAGTAAAGCGGGAACAGTGCATCGGAAAGGAGATACTCGTATCCCAAAACTAAATCCTGTCGTTTCCATTGAAACGTGACTCGATTTAGGAGGAGAAGTCATTGAGCACATAGTATATCATAGCGACGCAATTTCTGTGTTAATTATTCATGTGAGGGTGCGAGGGATGTAGTAAAGTGGGAACAGTGCATCGGAAAGGAAATACTCGTATCCCAAAACTAAATCCTGTCGTTTCCATTGAAACGTGACTCGATTTAGGAGGAGAAGTCATTGAGCACATAGTATTTCATAGCGACTCAATTTCTGTGTTAATTCGTCAATGTGAGGGAGCGAGCGTTGAAGTAAAGAATGACTAGTGCATCGGAAAGGAGATACTCGTATCCCAAAACTAAATCCTGTCGTTTCCATTGAAACGTGACTCGACTTAGGAGGAGAAGTCATTGAGCACATTGTATTTCGTACCGACGGAATTTCTGTGTTAATTATTCATGTGAGGGAGCGAGGGATATAGTAAAGTGGGAACAGTGCAACGGAAAGGAGATACTCGTATCCCAAAACTAAATCCTGTCGTTTCCATTGAAACGTGACTCGATTTAGGAGGAGATGTCATTGAGCACATAGTATTTCATAGCGACGCAATTTCTGCGTTAATTATTCACCTGAGGGAGGGAGGAATGTAGTAAAGTGGGAACAGTGCATCGGAAAGGAGATACTCGTATCCCAAAACTAAATCCTGCCGTTTCCATTGAAACGTGACTCGATTTAGTAGGAGAAGTCATTGAGCACATAGTATTTTATAGCGACGCAATTTCTGTGTTAATTATTTATGTGAGGGAGCGAGGGATGTAGTAAAGTGGGAACAGTGCATCGGAAAGGAGACACTCGTATCCCAAAACTAAATCCTGTCGTTTCCATTGAAACGTGACTCGATTTAGTAGGAGAAGTCATTGAGCACATAGTATTTTATAGCGACGCAATTTCTGTGTTAATTATTTATGTGAGGGAGCGAGGGATGTAGTAAAGTGGGAACAGTGCATCGGAAAGGAGATACTCGTATCCCAAAACTAAATCCTGTGGTTTCCATTGAAACGTGACTCGATTTAGGAGGAGAAGTCATTGAGCACATTGTATTTCATAGCGACGCATTTTCTGTGTTAATTAATCATGTGAGAGAGCGAGGGATGTAGTAAAGTGGGAACAGTGCATCGAAAAGTAGATCCTCGTGTCCCAAAACTCAATCCTGTCGTTTCCATAGAAACGTTACACGATTTAGAAGGAGAAGTCATAGAACCCATAGTATTTCATAGCGACGCAATTTCTGTGTTAATTCGTCAATGTGAGGGAGCGAGCGTTGAGGTAAAGAATGAATAGTGCATCGGAAAGGAGTTACTCGTATCCCATAACTAAATCCTGTCGTTTCCATTGAAACGTGTCTCGATTTAGGAGGAGAAGTCATTGAGCACATAGTATTTCATAGCGACGCAATTTCTGTGTTAATTATTCATGTGAGGGAGCGAGGGATGTAGTAAAGTGGGAACACTGCATCGGAAAGGAGATACTCGTGTCCCAAAACTCAATCCTGTCGTTTCCGTAGACACGTTACACGATTTAGAAGGAGAAGTCATAGAACACATAGTATTTCATAGCGACGCAATTTCTGTGTTAATTCGTCAATGTGATTGAGCGAGCGTTGAGGTAAAGAATGAATAGTGCATCGGAAAGGAGTTACTCGTATCCCAAAACTAAATCCTGTCGTTTCCATTGAAACGTGACTCGATTTAGGAGGAGAAGTCATTGAGCACATAGTATTTAATAGCGACGCAATTTCTGTGTTAATTCGTCAATGTGAGGGAGCGAGCGTTAAGGTAAAGAATGAATGGTGCATCGGAAAGGAGATACTCGTATCCCAAAACTAAATCCTGTCGTTTAAATTGAAACGTGACTCGATTTAGGAGGAGAAGTCATTGAGCACGTAGTATTTCATAGCGACGCAATTTCTGTGTTAATTATTCATGTGAGGGAGCGAGGGATGTAGTAAAGTGGGAACAGTGCATCGGAAAGGAGTTACTCGTATCCCAAAACTAAATCCTGTCGTTTCCATTGAAACGTGACTCGATTTAGGAGGAGAAGTCAGTGAGCACATAGTATTTCATAGCGACGCAATTTCTGTGTTAATTACTCATGTGAGGGAGCGAGGAATGTAGTAAAGTGGGAACAGTGCATCGGAAAGGAGATACTCGTATCCCAAAACTAAATCCTGTCGTTTCCATTGAAACTTGACTCGATTTAGGAGGAGAACTCATTGAGCACATAGTATTTAATCGCGACGCAATTTCTGTGTTAATTATTCATGTGAGGGAGCGAGGGATGTAGTAAAGTGGGAACAGTGCATCAAAAAGGAGATACTCGTGTCCCAAAACTCAATCCTGTCGTTTCCATAGAAACGTTACACGATTTAGAAGGAGAAGTCATAGAACCCATAGTATTTCATAGCGACGCAATTTCTGTGTTAATTCGTCAATGTGAGGGAGCGAGCGTTGAGGTAAAGAATGAATAGTGCATCGGAAAGGAGATACTCGTATCCCAAGACTAAATCCTGTCGTTTCCATTCAAACGTGACTCGATTTAGGAGGAGAAGTCATTGAGCACATAGTATTTCATAGCGACGCAATTTCTGTGTTAATTATTCATGTGAGGGAGTGAGGGATGTAGTAAAGTGGGAACAGTGCATCGGAAAGGAGATCCTCGTATCCCAAAACTAAATCCTGTCGTTTCCATTGAAACGTAACTCGATTTAGGAGGAGAAGTCATTGAGCACATTGGATTTCATAACGACGCAATTTCTGTGTTAATTATTCATGTGAAGGAGCGAGGGATGTAGTAAAGTGGGAACAGTGCATCGGAATGGAGATCCTCGTGTCCCAAAACTAAATCCTGTCGTTTCCACAGAAACGTTACACGATTTAGAAGGAGAAGTCAAAGAACCCATAGTATTTCATAGCGACGCAATTTCTGTGTTAATTCGTCAATGTGAGGGAGCGAGCGTTGAGGTAAAGAATGAATAGTGCATCGGAATGGAGTTACTCTTATCCGAAAACTAAATCCTGTCGTTTCCATTGAAACGTGACTCGATTTAGGAGGAGGAGTAATTGAGCACATAATATATCATAGCGACGCCATTTCTGTGTTAATTCGTCAATGTTAGGGAGCGAGCGTTGAGGAAAAGAATGAATTGTGCATCGGAAAGGAGTTACTCGTATCCCAAAACTAAATCCTGTCGTTTCCATTGAAACGTGACTCAATTTAAGAGGAGAAGTCATTGAGCACATAGTATTTCATAGCGACGCAATTTCTGTGTCAATTATTCATGTGAGGGAGCGAGGGATGTAGTAAAGTGGGAACAGTGCATCGGAAAGGAGATACTCGTGTTACAAAACTCAATCCTGTCGTTTCCCTAGAAACGTTACACGATTTAGAAGGAGAAGTCATAGAACCCATAGTATTTCATAGCGACGCAATTACTGTGTTAATTCGTCAATGTGAGGGAGCGAGCGTTGAGGTAAAGAATGAATAGTGCATCGGAAAGGAGATACTCGTATCCCAAAACTAAACCCTGTCGTTTATATTGAAACGTGACTCGATTTAGGAGGAGAAGTCATTGAGCACATAGTATTTCATAGCGACGCAATTTCTGTGTTAATTATTCATGTGAGGGAGCGAGGGATGTAGTAAAGTGGGAACAGTGCATCGGAAAGGAGATACTCATGTCCCAAAACTCAATCCTGTCGCTTCCATAGAAACGTGACTCGATTTAGGGGGAGAAGTCATAGAGCACATAGTATTTCATAGCGAGCAATTTCTGTGTTAATTCGTCAATGTGAGGGAGCGAGCGTTGAGGTAAAGAATGAATAGTGCATCGGAAAGGAGTTACTCGTATCCCAAAACTAAATCCTGTCGTTTCCATTGAAACGTGACTCCATTTAGGAGGAGAAGTCATTGAGCACGTAGTATATCATAGCGACGCAATTTATGTGTTAATTATTCATGTGAGGGAGCGAGGGATGTAGTAAAGTGGGAACAGTGCATCAGAAAGGAGATACTCGTATCCTAAAATTAAATCCTGTCGTTTCCATTGAAACGTGACTCGATTTAGGAGGAGAAGTCATTGAGCACATAGTATTTCATAGCGACGCAATTTCTGTGTTAATTATTCATGTGATTGAGCGAGGGATGTAGTAAAGTGGGAACAGTGCATCGGAAAGGAGATACTCGTGTCCCGAAAAACTCAATCCTGTCGTTTCCATCGAAACGTTACACGATTTAGAAGGAGAAGTCATAGAACCCATAGTATTTCATAGCGACGCAATTTCTATGTTAATTCGTCAATGTGAGGGAGCGAGCGTTGAGTTAAAGAATGAATAGCGCATCGGAAAGGAGTTACTCGTATCCCAAAACTAAATCCTGTCGTTTCGATTGAAACGTGACTCGATTTAGGAGGTGAAGTCATTGAGCACATAGTATTTCATAGCGACGCAATTTCTGTGTTAATTATTCATGTGAGGGAGCGAGGGATAAAGTAAAGTGGGAACAGTGCATCGGAAAGGAGATACTCGTATCCCAAAACTAAATCCTGTCGTTTCCATTGAAACGTGACTCGATTTAGGAGGAGAAGTCATTGAGCACATAGTATTTCATAACGACATAATTTCTGTGTTAATTATTCATGTGAGGGAGCGAAGGAAGTAGTAAAGTGGGAACAGTGCATCGGAAAGGAGGTACTCGTGTCCCAAAACTCAATCCTGTCGTTTCCATAGAACCGTTACACGATTTGGAAGGAGAAGTCATAGAACCCACAGTATTTCATAGCGACGCAATTTCTGTGTTAATTCGTCAATGTGAGGGAGCGAGCGTTGAGGTAAAGAATGAATAGTGCATCGGAAAGGAGATACTCGTATCCCGAAACTAAATCCTGTCGTTTCCATTGAAACGTGACTCGATTTAGGAGGAGAAGTCATTGAGCACATAGTATTTCATAGCGTCGCAATTTCTGTGTTAATTATTCATGTGAGGGAGCGAAAGATGTAGTAAAGTGGGAACAGTGCATCGGAAAGGAGATACTCGTATCCCAATATTAAATCCTGTCGTTTCCATTGAAACGTGACTCGATTTAGGAGGAGAAGTCATTGAGCACATTGTATTTCATAGCGACGCAATTTCTGTGTTAATTCGTCAATGCGAGGGAGCGAGCGTTGAGGTAAAGAATGAATAGTGCATCAGAAAGGAGATACTCGTATCCCAAAACTAAATCCTGTCGTTTCCACTGAAACGTGACTCGATTAAGGAAGAGAAGTCATTGAGCACATTGTATTTCATAGCGACGCAATTTCTGTGTTAATTATTCATGTGAGGGAGCGACGGATGTAGTAAAGCGGGAACAGTGCATCGGAAAGGAGATACTCGTATCCCAAAACTAAATCCTGTCGTTTCCATTGAAACGTGACTCGATTTAGGAGGAGAAGTCATTGAGCACATAGTATATCATAGCGACGCAATTTCTGTGTTAATTATTCATGTGAGGGTGCGAGGGATGTAGTAAAGTGGGAACAGTGCATCGGAAAGGAGATACTCGTATCCCAAAACTAAATCCTGTCGTTTCCATTGAAACGTGACTCGATTTAGGAGGAGAAGTCATTGAGCACATAGTATTTCATAGCGACTCAATTTCTGTGTTAATTCGTCAATGTGAGGGAGCGAGCGTTGAGGTAAAGAATGACTAGTGCATCGGAAAGGAGATACTCGTATCCCAAAACTAAATCCTGTCGTTTCCATTGAAACGTGACTCGACTTAGGAGGAGAAGTCATTGAGCACATTGTATTTCGTACCGACGGAATTCCTGTGTTAATTATTCATGTGAGGGAGCGAGGGATATAGTAAAGTGGGAACAGTGCAACGGAAAGGAGATACTCGTATCCCAAAACTAAATCCTGTCGTTTCCATTGAAACGTGACTCGATTTAGGGGGAGATGTCATTGAGCACATAGTATTTCATAGCGACGCAATTTCTGTGTTAATTATTCACCTGAGGGAGGGAGGAATGTAGTAAAGTGGGAACAGTGCATCGGAAAGGAGATACTCGTATCCCAAAACTAAATCCTGCCGTTTCCATTGAAACGTGACTCGATTTAGGAGGAGAAGTCATTGAGCACGTTGTATTTCATAGCGACGCAATTTCTGTGTTAATTCGTCAATGTGAGGGAGCGAGCGTTATGATAAAGAATGAATAGTGCATCGGAAAGGAGTTACTCGTATCCCAAAATTAAATCCTGTCGTTTCCATTTAAACGTGACTCCATTTAGGAGGAGAGGTCATTGAGCACATAGTATTTCATAGCGACGCAATTTCTGTGTTAATTATTCATGTGAGGGAGCGAGGGATGTAGTAAAGTGGGAACAGTGCATCGGAAAGGAGATACTCGTATCCCAAAACTAAATCCTGTCGTTTCCATTGAAACGTGACTCGATTTAGGAGAAGTCATCGAGCACATAGTATTTCATAGCGACGCAATTTCTGTGTTAATTATTCATGTGAGGGAGCGAGGGATATAGTAAAGTGGGAAAGTGCATCGGAAAGGAGATACTCGTGTCCCAAAACTCAATCCAGTCCTTACCATAGAAACGTTACACGATATAGAAGGAGAAGTCATAGAACCCATAGTATTTCATAGCGACGCAATTTCTGTGTTAATTCGTCAATGTGAGGGAGCCAGCGTACAGGTAAAGAATGAATAGTGCATCGGAAAGGAGTTACTCGTATCCCAAAACTAAATCCTGCCGTTTCCATAGAAACGTGACTCGATTTAGGAGGAGAAGTCATTGAGCACATAGAATTTCATAGTGACGCTATTTCTGTGTTAATTATTCATGTGAGGGAGCGAGGGATGTAGTAAAGTGGGAACAGTGCATCGGAAAGGAGACACTCGTATCCCAAAACTAAATCCTGTCGTTTCCATTGAAACGTGACTCGATTTAGGAGGAGAAGTCATTGAGCACATAGTATTTTATAGCGACGCAATTTCTGTGTTAATTATTCATGTGAGGGAGCGAGGGATGTAGTAAAGTGGGAACAGTGCATCGGAAAGGAGATACTCGTATCCCAAAACTAAATCCTGTCATTCCATTGAAACGTGACTCGATTTAGGAGGAGAAGTCATTGAGCACATAGTATTTCATAGCGACGCAGTTTATGTGTTAGTTATTCATGTGAGGGAGCGAGGGATGTAGTAAGGTGGGAACAGTGCATCGGAAAGGAGATACTCGTATCCCAAAACTAAATCCTGGCGTTTCCATTGAAACGTGACTCGATTTCGGAGGAGAAGTCATTGAGCACATAGGATTTCATAGCGACGCAATTACTGTGTTAATTATTCATGTGAGGGAGCGAGGGATGTAGTAAAGTGGGAACAGTGCATCGGAAAGGAGATACTCGTGTCCCAAAACTCAATCCTGTCGTTTCCATAGAGACGTTACACGATTTAGAAGGAGAAGTCGTAGAACCCATAGTATTTCATAGCGACGCCATTTCGTTGACAATTCGTCAATGTGAGAGAGCGAGCGTTGAGGTAAAGAATGAATAGTGCATCGGAAAGGAGATACTCGTATCCCAAAACTAAATCCTGTCGTTTCCATTGAAACGTGCCTCGATTTAGGAGGAGAAGTCATTGAGCACATAGCATTTCATAGCGACGCAATTTCTGTGTTAATTATTCATGTGAGGGAGCGAGGTATGTAGTAAAGAGGGAACAGTGCATCGGAAAGGAGATACTCGTATCCCAAAATTAAATCCTGCCGTATCCATTGAAACGTGACTCGATTTAGGAGGAGAAGTCAGTGAGCACATAGTATTTCATAGCGACGCAATTTCTGTGTTAATTACTCATGTGAGGGAGCGAGGGATGTAGTAAAGTGGGAACAGTGCATCGGAAAGGAGATACTCGTATCCCAAAACTAAATCCTATCGTTTCCATTGAAACTTGACTCGATTTAGGAGGAGAACTCATTGAGCACATAGTATTTCATAGCGACGCAATTTCTGTGTTAATTATTCATGTGAGGGAGCGATTGATGTAGTAAAGTGGGAACAGTGCATCGGAAAGGAGATACTCGTGTCCCAAAACTCAATCCTGTCGTTTCCATAGAAACGTTACACGATTTAGAAGGAGAAGTCATAGAACCCATAGTATTTCATAGCGACGCAATTTCTGTGTTAATTCGTCAATGTGAGGGAGCGAGCGTTGAGGTAAAGAATGAATAGTGCATCGGAAAGGAGATACTCGTATCCCAAGACTAAATCCTGTCGTTTCCATTGAAACGTGACTCGATTTAGGAGGAGAAGTCATTGAGCACATAGTATTTCATAGCGACGCAATTTCTGTGTTAATTATTCATGTGAGGGAGTGAGGGATGTAGTAAAGTGGGAACAGTGCATCGGAAAGGAGATCCTCGTATCCCAAAACTAAATCCTGTCGTTTCCATTGAAACGTAACTCGATTTAGGAGGAGAAGTCATTGAGCACATTGTATTTCCTAGCGACGCAATTTCAGTGTTAATTATTCATGTGAAGGAGCGAGGGATGTAGTAAAGTGGGAACAGTGCATCGGAATGGAGATCCTCGTGTCCCAAAACTAAATCCTGTCGTTTCCACAGAAACGTTACACGATTTAGAAGGAGAAGTCAAAGAACCCATAGTATTTCATAGCGACGCAATTTCGGTGTTAATTCGTCAATGTTAGGGAGCGAGCGTTGAGGTAAAGAATGAATAGTGCATCGGAATGGAGTTACTCGTATCCCAAAACTAAATCCTGTCGTTTCCATTGAAACGTGACTCGATTTAGGAGGAGAAGTCATTGAGCACATAGTATTTCATAGCGACGCAATTTCTGTGTTAATTCGTCAATGTGAGGGAGCGAGCGTTGAGGTAAAGAATGAATGGTGCATCGGAAAGGAGATACTCGTATCCCAAAACTAAATCCTGTCGTTTCCATTGAAACGTGACTCGATTTAGGAGGAGAAGTCATTGGGCGCATAGTATTTCATAGCGACGCAATTTCTGTGTTAATTATTCATTTGAGGGAGCGAGGGATGTAGTAAAGTGGGAACAGTGTATCGGAAAGGAGATACTCGTGTCCCAAAACTCAATCCTGTCGTTTCCATAGAGACGTTACACGATTTAGAAGGAGAAGTCATAGAACCCATAGTATTTCATAGCGACGCAATTTCGTTGTTAATTCGTCAATGTGAGAGAGCGAGCGTTGAGGTAAAGAATGAATAGTGCATCGGAAAGGAGATACTCGTATCCCAAAACTAAATCCTGTCGTTTCCATTGAAACGTGCCTCGATTTAGGAGGAGAAGTCATTGAGCACATAGTATTTCATAGCGACGCAATTTCTGTGTTAATTATTCATGTGAGGGAGTGAGGGATGTAGTAAAGTGGGAACAGTGCATCGGAAAGGAGATCCTCGTATCCCAAAACTAAATCCTGTCGTTTCCATTGAAACGTAACTCGATTTAGGAGGAGAAGTCATTGAGCACATTGGATTTCATAGCGACGCAATTTCTGTGTTAATTATTCATGTGAAGGAGCGAGGGATGTAGTAAAGTGGGAACAGTGCATCGGAATGGAGATCCTCGTGTCCCAAAACTAAATCCTGTCGTTTCCACAGAAACGTTACACGATTTAGAAGGAGAAGTCAAAGAACCCATAGTATTTCATAGCGACGCAATTTCTGTGTTAATTCGTCAATGTGAGGGAGCGAGCGTTGAGGTAAAGAATGAATAGTGCATCGGAATGGAGTTACTCTTATCCGAAAACTAAATCCTGTCGTTTCCATTGAAACGTGACTCGATTTAGGAGGAGGAGTAATTGAGCACATAATATATCATAGCGACGCCATTTCTGTGTTAATTCGTCAATGTTAGGGAGCGAGCGTTGAGGAAAAGAATGAATTGTGCATCGGAAAGGAGTTACTCGTATCCCAAAACTAAATCCTGTCGTTTCCATTGCAACGTGACTCAATTTAAGAGGAGAAGTCATTGAGCACATAGTATTTCATAGCGACGCAATTTCTGTGTCAATTATTCATGTGAGGGAGCGAGGGATGTAGTAAAGTGGGAACAGTGCATCGGAAAGGAGATACTCGTGTTACAAAACTCAATCCTGTCGTTTCCCTAGAAACGTTACACGATTTAGAAGGAGAAGTCATAGAACCCATAGTATTTCATAGCGACGCAATTACTGTGTTAATTCGTCAATGTGAGGGAGCGAGCGTTGAGGTAAAGAATGAATAGTGCATCGGAAAGGAGATACTCGTATCCCAAAACTAAACCCTGTCGTTTATATTGAAACGTGACTCGATTTAGGAGGAGAAGTCATTGAGCACATAGTATTTCATAGCGACGCAATTTCTGTGTTAATTATTCATGTGAGGGAGCGAGGGATGTAGTAAAGTGGGAACAGTGCATCGGAAAGGAGATACTCATGTCCCAAAACTCAATCCTGTCGCTTCCATAGAAACGTGACTCGATTTAGGGGGAGAAGTCATAGAGCACATAGTATTTCATAGCGAGCAATTTCTGTGTTAATTCTTCAATGTGAGGGAGCGAGCGTTGAGGTAAAGAATGAATAGTGCATCGGAAAGGAGTTACTCGTATCCCAAAACTAAATCCTGTCGTTTCCATTGAAACGTGACTCCATTTAGGAGGAGAAGTCATTGAGCACGTAGTATATCATAGCGACGCAATTTATGTGTTAATTATTCATGTGAGGGAGCGAGGGATGTAGTAAAGTGGGAACAGTGCATCAGAAAGGAGATACTCGTATCCTAAAATTAAATCCTGTCGTTTCCATTGAAACGTGACTCGATTTAGGAGGAGAAGTCATTGAGCACATAGTATTTCATAGCGACGCAATTTCTGTGTTAATTATTCATGTGATTGAGCGAGGGATGTAGTAAAGTGGGAACAGTGCATCGGAAAGGAGATACTCGTGTCCCGAAAAACTCAATCCTGTCGTTTCCATCGAAACGTTACACGATTTAGAAGGAGAAGTCATAGAACCCATAGTATTTCATAGCGACGCAATTTCTATGTTAATTCGTCAATGTGAGGGAGCGAGCATTGAGTTAAAGAATGAATAGCGCATCGGAAAGGAGTTACTCGTATCCCAAAACTAAATCCTGTCGTTTCGATTGAAACGTGACTCGATTTAGGAGGTGAAGTCATTGAGCACATAGTATTTCATAGCGACGCAATTTCTGTGTTAATTATTCATGTGAGGGAGCGAGGGATAAAGTAAAGTGGGAACAGTGCATCGGAAAGGAGATACTCGTATCCCAAAACTAAATCCTGTCGTTTCCATTGAAACGTGACTCGATTTAGGAGGAGAAGTCATTGAGCACATAGTATTTCATAACGACATAATTTCTGTGTTAATTATTCATGTGAGGGAGCGAAGGAAGTAGTAAAGTGGGAACAGTGCATCGGAAAGGAGGTACTCGTGTCCCAAAACTCAATCCTGTCGTTTCCATAGAACCGTTACACGATTTGGAAGGAGAAGTCATAGAACCCACAGTATTTCATAGCGACGCAATTTCTGTGTTAATTCGTCAATGTGAGGGAGCGAGCGTTGAGGTAAAGAACGAATAGTGCATCGGAAAGGAGATACTCGTATCCCGAAACTAAATCCTGTCGTTTCCATTGAAACGTGACTCGATTTAGGAGGAGAAGTCATTGAGCACATAGTATTTCATAGCGTCGCAATTTCTGTGTTAATTATTCATGTGAGGGAGCGAAAGATGTAGTAAAGTGGGAACAGTGCATCGGAAAGGAGATACTCGTATCCCAATATTAAATCCTGTCGTTTCCATTGAAACGTGACGCGATTTAGGAGGAGAAGTCATTGAGCACATTGTATTTCATAGCGACGCAATTTCTGTGTTAATTCGTCAATGCGAGGGAGCGAGCGTTGAGGTAAAGAATGAATAGTGCATCAGAAAGGAGATACTCGTATCCCAAAACTAAATCCTGTCGTTTCCACTGAAACGTGACTCGATTAAGGAAGAGAAGTCATTGAGCACATTGTATTTCATAGCGACGCAATTTCTGTGTTAATTATTCATGTGAGGGAGCGAGGGATGTAGTAAAGCGGGAACAGTGCATCGGAAAGGAGATACTCGTATCCCAAAACTAAATCCTGTCGTTTCCATTGAAACGTGACTCGATTTAGGAGGAGAAGTCATTGAGCACATAGTATATCATAGCGACGCAATTTCTGTGTTAATTATTCATGTGAGGGTGCGAGGGATGTAGTAAAGTGGGAACAGTGCATCGGAAAGGAGATACTCGTATCCCAAAACTAAATCCTGTCGTTTCCATTGAAACGTGACTCGATTTAGGAGGAGAAGTCATTGAGCACATAGTATTTCATAGCGACTCAATTTCTGTGTTAATTCGTCAATGTGAGGGAGCGAGCGTTGAGGTAAAGAATGACTAGTGCATCGGAAAGGAGATACTCGTATCCCAAAACTAAATCCTGTCGTTTCCATTGAAACGTGACTCGACTTAGGAGGAGAAGTCATTGAGCACATTGTATTTCGTACCGACGGAATTCCTGTGTTAATTATTCATGTGAGGGAGCGAGGGATATAGTAAAGTGGGAACAGTGCAACGGAAAGGAGATACTCGTATCCCAAAACTAAATCCTGTCGTTTCCATTGAAACGTGACTCGATTTAGGGGGAGATGTCATTGAGCACATAGTATTTCATAGCGACGCAATTTCTGTGTTAATTATTCACCTGAGGGAGGGAGGAATGTAGTAAAGTGGGAACAGTGCATCGGAAAGGAGATACTCGTATCCCAAAACTAAATCCTGCCGTTTCCATTGAAACGTGACTCGATTTAGGAGGAGAAGTCATTGAGCACGTTGTATTTCATAGCGACGCAATTTCTGTGTTAATTCGTCAATGTGAGGGAGCGAGCGTTATGGTAAAGAATGAATAGTGCATCGGAAAGGAGTTACTCGTATCCCAAAATTAAATCCTGTCGTTTCCATTTAAACGTGACTCCATTTAGGAGGAGAGGTCATTGAGCACATAGTATTTCATAGCGACGCAATTTCTGTGTTAATTATTCATGTGAGGGAGCGAGGGATGTAGTAAAGTGGGAACAGTGCATCGGAAAGGAGATACTCGTATCCCAAAACTAAATCCTGTCGTTTCCATTGAAACGTGACTCGATTTAGGAGAAGTCATCGAGCACATAGTATTTCATAGCGACGCAATTTCTGTGTTAATTATTCATGTGAGGGAGCGAGGGATATAGTAAAGTGGGAAAGTGCATCGGAAAGGAGATACTCGTGTCCCAAAACTCAATCCAGTCCTTACCATAGAAACGTTACACGATATAGAAGGAGAAGTCATAGAACCCATAGTATTTCATAGCGACGCAATTTCTGTGTTAATTCGTCAATGTGAGGGAGCCAGCGTACAGGTAAAGAATGAATAGTGCATCGGAAAGGAGTTACTCGTATCCCAAAACTAAATCCTGCCGTTTCCATAGAAACGTGACTCGATTTAGGAGGAGAAGTCATTGAGCACATAGAATTTCATAGTGACGCTATTTCTGTGTTAATTATTCATGTGAGGGAGCGAGGGATGTAGTAAAGTGGGAACAGTGCATCGGAAAGGAGACACTCGTATCCCAAAACTAAATCCTGTCGTTTCCATTGAAACGTGACTCGATTTAGGAGGAGAAGTCATTGAGCACATAGTATTTTATAGCGACGCAATTTCTGTGTTAATTATTCATGTGAGGGAGCGAGGGATGTAGTAAAGTGGGAACAGTGCATCGGAAAGGAGATACTCGTATCCCAAAACTAAATCCTGTCATTCCATTGAAACGTGACTCGATTTAGGAGGAGAAGTCATTGAGCACATAGTATTTCATAGCGACGCAGTTTATGTGTTAGTTATTCATGTGAGGGAGCGAGGGATGTAGTAAGGTGGGAACAGTGCATCGGAAAGGAGATACTCGTATCCCAAAACTAAATCCTGGCGTTTCCATTGAAACGTGACTCGATTTCGGAGGAGAAGTCATTGAGCACATAGGATTTCATAGCGACGCAATTACTGTGTTAATTATTCATGTGAGGGAGCGAGGGATGTAGTAAAGTGGGAACAGTGCATCGGAAAGGAGATACTCGTGTCCCAAAACTCAATCCTGTCGTTTCCATAGAGACGTTACACGATTTAGAAGGAGAAGTCGTAGAACCCATAGTATTTCATAGCGACGCCATTTCGTTGACAATTCGTCAATGTGAGAGAGCGAGCGTTGAGGTAAAGAATGAATAGTGCATCGGAAAGGAGATACTCGTATCCCAAAACTAAATCCTGTCGTTTCCATTGAAACGTGCCTCGATTTAGGAGGAGAAGTCATTGAGCACATAGCATTTCATAGCGACGCAATTTCTGTGTTAATTATTCATGTGAGGGAGCGAGGTATGTAGTAAAGAGGGAACAGTGCATCGGAAAGGAGATACTCGTATCCCAAAATTAAATCCTGCCGTATCCATTGAAACGTGACTCGATTTAGGAGGAGAAGTCAGTGAGCACATAGTATTTCATAGCGACGCAATTTCTGTGTTAATTACTCATGTGAGGGAGCGAGGGATGTAGTAAAGTGGGAACAGTGCATCGGAAAGGAGATACTCGTATCCCAAAACTAAATCCTATCGTTTCCATTGAAACTTGACTCGATTTAGGAGGAGAACTCATTGAGCACATAGTATTTCATAGCGACGCAATTTCTGTGTTAATTATTCATGTGAGGGAGCGATTGATGTAGTAAAGTGGGAACAGTGCATCGGAAAGGAGATACTCGTGTCCCAAAACTCAATCCTGTCGTTTCCATAGAAACGTTACACGATTTAGAAGGAGAAGTCATAGAACCCATAGTATTTCATAGCGACGCAATTTCTGTGTTAATTCGTCAATGTGAGGGAGCGAGCGTTGAGGTAAAGAATGAATAGTGCATCGGAAAGGAGATACTCGTATCCCAAGACTAAATCCTGTCGTTTCCATTGAAACGTGACTCGATTTAGGAGGAGAAGTCATTGAGCACATAGTATTTCATAGCGACGCAATTTCTGTGTTAATTATTCATGTGAGGGAGTGAGGGATGTAGTAAAGTGGGAACAGTGCATCGGAAAGGAGATCCTCGTATCCCAAAACTAAATCCTGTCGTTTCCATTGAAACGTAACTCGATTTAGGAGGAGAAGTCATTGAGCACATTGTATTTCCTAGCGACGCAATTTCAGTGTTAATTATTCATGTGAAGGAGCGAGGGATGTAGTAAAGTGGGAACAGTGCATCGGAATGGAGATCCTCGTGTCCCAAAACTAAATCCTGTCGTTTCCACAGAAACGTTACACGATTTAGAAGGAGAAGTCAAAGAACCCATAGTATTTCATAGCGAAGCAATTTCGGTGTTAATTCGTCAATGTTAGGGAGCGAGCGTTGAGGTAAAGAATGAATAGTGCATCGGAATGGAGTTACTCGTATCCCAAAACTAAATCCTGTCGTTTCCATTGAAACGTGACTCGATTTAGGAGGAGAAGTCATTGAGCACATAGTATTTCATAGCGACGCAATTTCTGTGTTAATTCGTCAATGTGAGGGAGCGAGCGTTGAGGTAAAGAATGAATGGTGCATCGGAAAGGAGATACTCGTATCCCAAAACTAAATCCTGTCGTTTCCATTGAAACGTGACTCGATTTAGGAGGAGAAGTCATTGAGCGCATAGTATTTCATAGCGACGCAATTTCTGTGTTAATTATTCATTTGAGGGAGCGAGGGATGTAGTAAAGTGGGAACAGTGTATCGGAAAGGAGATACTCGTGTCCCAAAACTCAATCCTGTCGTTTCCATAGAGACGTTACACGATTTAGAAGGAGAAGTCATAGAACCCATAGTATTTCATAGCGACGCAATTTCGTTGTTAATTCGTCAATGTGAGAGAGCGAGCGTTGAGGTAAAGAATGAATAGTGCATCGGAAAGGAGATACTCGTATCCCAAAACTAAATCCTGTCGTTTCCATTGAAACGTGCCTCGATTTAGGAGGAGAAGTCATTGAGCACATAGTATTTCATAGCGACGCAATTTCTGTGTTAATTATTCATGTGAGGGAGCGAGGTATGTAGTAAAGAGGGAACAGTGCATCGGAAAGGAGATACTCGTATCCCAAAATTAAATCCTGCCGTTTCCATTGAAACGTGACTCGATTTAGGAGGAGAAGTCAGTGAGCACATAGTATTTCATAGCGACGCAATTTCTGTGTTAATTACTCATGTGAGGGAGCGAGGGATGTAGTAAAGTGGGAACAGTGCATCGGAAAGGAGATACTCGTATCCCAAAACTAAATCCTATCGTTTCCATTGAAACTTGACTCGATTTAGGAGGAGAACTCATTGAGCACATAGTATTTCATAGCGACGCAATTTCTGTGTTAATTATTCATGTGAGGGAGCGATTGATGTAGTAAAGTGGGAACAGTGCATCGGAAAGGAGATACTCGTGTCCCAAAACTCAATCCTGTCGTTTCCATATAAACGTTACACGATTTAGAACGAGAAGTCATAGAACCCATAGTACTTCATAGCGACGCAATTTCTGTGTTAATTCGTCAATGTGAGGGAGCGAGCGTTGAGGTAAAGAATGAATAGTGCATCGGAAAGGAGATACTCGTATCCCAAGACTAAATCCTGTCGTTTCCATTGAAACGTGACTCGATTTAGGAGGAGAAGTCATTGAGCACATAGTATTTCATAGCGACGCAATTTCTGTGTTAATTCGTCAATGTGAGGGAGCGAGCGTTGAGGTAAAGAATGAATGGTGCATCGGAAAGGAAATACTCGTATCCCAAAACTAAATCCTGTCGTTTCCATTGAAACGTGACTCGATTTAGGAAGAGAAGTCATTGAGCGCATAGTATTTCATAGCGACGCAATTTCTGTGTTAATTATTCATGTGAGGGAGCGAGGGATGTAGTAAAGTGGGAACAGTGCATCGGAAAGGAGATACACGTATCCCAAAACTAAATCCTGTCGTCTCCATTGAAACGTGACTCGATTTAGGAAGAGAAGTCATTGAGCACATAGTATTTCATAGCGACGCAATATCTGTGTTAATTCGTCAATGTGAGGGAGCGAGCGTTGAGGTAAAGAATGAATGGTGCATCGGAAAGGAGATACTCGTATCCCAAAACTAAATCCTGTCGTTTGAATTGAAACGTGACTCGATTTAGGAGGAGAGGTCATTGAGCACATAGTATTTCATAGCGACGCAATTTCTGTGTTAATTATTCATGTGAGGGAGCGAGGGGTGTAGTAAAGTGGGAACAGTGCATCGGAAAGGAGTTACTCGTATCCCAAAACTAAATCCGGTCGTTTCCATTGAAACGTTACTCGATTTAGGAGGAGAAGTCATTGAGCACATAGTATTTCATAGCGACGCAATTTCTGTGTTAATTATTCATGTGAGGGAGCGAGGGATGTAGTAAAGTGGGAACAGTGCATCGGAAAGGAGATACTCGTATCCCAAAACCAAATCCTGTCGTTTCCATTGAAACTTGACTCGATTTAGGAGGAGAACTCATTGAGCACATAGTATTTCATAGCGACGCAATTTCTGTGTTAATTATTCATGTGAGGGAGCGAGGAATGTAGTAAAGTGGGAACAGTGCATCGGAAAGGAGATACTCGTGTCCCAAAACTCAATCCTGTCGTTTCCGTAGAAACGTTACACGATTTAGAAGGAGAAGTCATAGAACCCATAGTATTTCGTAGCGACGCAATTTCTGTGTTAATTCGTCAATGTGAGGGAGCGAGCGTTGAGGTAAAGACTGAATAGTGCATCGGAAAGGAGATACTCGTATCCCAAGACTAAATCCTGTCGTTTCCATTGAAACGTGACTCGATTTAGGAGGAGAAGTCATTGAGCACATAGTATTTCATAGCGACGCAATTTCTGTGTTAAATATTCATGTGAGGAAGCGAGGGATGTAGTACAGTGGGAACAGTGCATCGGAAAGGAGATCCTCGTATCCCAAAACTAAATCCTGTCGTTTCCATTGAAACGTAACTGGATTTAGGAGGAGAAGTCATTGAGCACATAGTATTTCATAGCGACGCAGTTTCTGTGTTAATTATTCATGTGAGGGAGCGAGGGATGTAGTAAAGTGGGAACAGTGCATCGGAATGGAGATCCTCGTGTCCCAAAACTAAATCCTGTCGTTTCCACAGAAACGTTACACGATTTAGAAGGAGAAGTCAAAGAACCCACAGTATTTCATAGCGACGCAATTTCTGTGTTAATTCGTCAATGTGAGGGAGCGAGCGTTGAGGTAAAGAATGAATAGTGCATCGGAAAGGAGTTACTCATATCCCAAAACTAAATCCTGTCGTTTCCATTGAAACGTGACTCGATTTAGGAGGAGAAGTCATTGAGCACATAGTATTTCATAGCGACGCAATTTCTGTGTTAATTATTCATGAGAGGGAGCGAGGGATGTATTAAAGTGTCAACAGTGCATCGGAAAGGAGATACTCGTGTCCCAAAACTCAATCCTGTCGTTTCCATAGAAACGTTACACGATTTAGAAGGAGAAGTCATAGAACAAATAGTATTTCATAGCGACGCAATTTCTGTGTTAATTCGTCAATATGAGGGAGCGAGCGTTGAGGAAAAGAATGAATAGTGCATCGGAAAGGAGATACTCGTATCTCAAAACTAAATACTGTCGTTTCCATTGAAACGTGTTTCGATTTAGGAGGAGAAGTCATTGAGCACATAGTATTTCATAGCGACGCAATTTCTGTGTTAATTATTCATGTGAGAGAGCGAGGGATGTAGTAAAGTCGGAACAGTGCATCGGAAAGGAGATACTCGTATCCCAAAACTAAATCCTGTCGTTTCCATTGAAACGTGACTCGATTTAGGAGGAGAAGTCATTGAGGACATTGTATTTCATAGCGACGCAATTTCTGTGTTAATTATTCATGTGAGGGAGCGAGGGATGTAGTAAAGTGGGAACAGTGCATCGGAAAGGAGATACACGTATCCCAAAACTAAATCCTGTCGTTTCCATTGAAACGTGACTCGATTTAGGAAGAGAAGTCATTGAGCACATAGTATTTCATAGCGACGCAATTTCTGAGTTAATTCGTCAATGTGAGGGAGCGAGCGTTGAGGTAAAGAATGAATGGTGCATCGGAAAGGAGATACTCGTATCCCAAAACTAAATCCTGTCGTTTCAATTGAAACGTGACTCGATTTAGGAGGAGAAGTCATTGAGCACATAGTATTTCATAGCGACGCAATTTCTGTGTTAATTATTCATGTGAGGGAGCGAGGGATGTAGTAAAGTGGGAACAGTGCATCGGAAAGGAGTTACTCGTATCCCAAAACTAAATCCTGTCGTTTCCATTGAAACGTGACTCGATTTAGGAGGAGAAGCCATTGAGCACATAGTATTTCATAGCGACGCAATTTCTGTGTTAATTATTCATGTGAGGGAGCGAGGGATGTAGTAAAGTGGGAACAGTGCATCGGAAAGGAGATACTCGTATCCCAAAACTAAATCCTGTCGTTTCCATTGAAACTTGACTCGATTTAGGAGGAGAACTCATTGAGCACATAGTATTTCATAGCGACGCAATTTCTGTGTTAATTATTCATGTGAGGGAGCGAGGGATGTAGTAAAGTGGGAACAGTGCATCGGAAAGGAGATACTCGTGTCCCAAAACTCAATCCTGTCGTTTCCATAGAAACGTTACACGATTTAGAAGGAGAAGTCATAGAACCCATAGTATTTCATAGCGACGCAATTTCTGTGTTAATCCGTCATTGTGAGGGAGCGAGCGTTGAGGTTAAGAATGAATAGTGCATCGGAAAGGAGATACTCGTATCCCAAAACTAAATCCTGTCGTTTCCATTGAAACGTGACTCGATTTAGGAGGAGAAGTCATTGAGCACATAGTTTTTCATAGCGACGCAATTTCTGTGTTAATTATTCATGTGAGGGAGCGAGGGATGCAGTAAAGTGGGAACAGTGCATCGGAAAGGAGATCCTCGTATCCCAAAACTAAATCCTGTCGTTTCCATTGAAACGTAACTCGATTTAGGAGGAGAAGTCATTGAGCACATTGTATTTCATAGCGACGCAATTTCTGTGTTAATTATTCATGTGAGGGAGCGAGGGATGTAGTAATGTGGGAACACTACATCGGAAAGGAGACACTCGTGTCCCAAAACTCAATCCTGTCGTTTCCGTAGAAACGTTACACGATTTAGAAGGAGAAGTCATAGAACCCATAGTATTTCATAGCGAGGCAATTTCTGTGTTAATTCGTCAATGTGAGGGAGCGAGCGTTGGGGTAAAGAATGAATAGTGCATCGGAAAGGAGTTACTCATATCCCAAAACTAAATGCTGTCGTTTCCATTGAAACGTGACTCGTTTTAGGAGGAGAAGTCATTGAGCACATAGTATTTCATAGCGACGCAATTTCTGTGTTAATTATTCATGAGAGGGAGCGAGGGATGTAGTAAAGTGTCAACAGTGCATCGGAAAGGAGATACTCGTGTCCCAAAACTCAATCCTGTCGTTTCCATAGAAATGTTACACGATTTAGAAGGAGAAGTCATAGAACCCATAGTATTTCATAGCGACGCAATTTTTGTGTTAATTCGTCAATGTGAGGGAGCGAGCGTTGAGGAAAAGAATGAATAGTGCATCGGAAAGGAGATACTCGTATCCCAAAACTAAATACTGTCGTTTCCATTGAAACGTGTCTCGATTTAGGAGGAGAAGTCATTGAGCACATAGTATTTCATAGCGACGCAATTTCTGTGTTAATTATTCATGTGAGAGAGCGAGGGATGTAGTAAAGTGGGAACAGTGCATCGGAAAGGAGATACTCGTATCCCAAAACTAAATCCTGTCGTATCCATTGAAACGTGACTCGATTTAGGAGGAGAAGTCATTGAGCACATTGTATTTCATAGCGACACAATTTCTGTGTTAATTATTCATGTGAGGGAGCGAGGGATGTAGTAAAGTGGGAACAGTGCATCGAAATGGAGATCCTCGTGTCCCAAAACTCAATCCTGTCGTTTCCATAGAGACGTTACACGATTTAGAAGGAGAAGTCATAGAACCCATAGTATTTCATAGCGACGCAATTTCGTTGTTAATTCGTCAATGTGAGAGAGCGAGCGTTGAGGTAAAGAATGAATAGTGCATCGGAAAGGAGATACTCGTATCCCAAAACTAAATCCTGTCGTATCCATTGAAACGTGACTCGATTTAGGAGGAGAAGTCATTGAGCGCATAGTATTTCATAGCGACGCAATTTCTGTGTTAATTATTCATTTGAGGGAGCGAGGGATGTAGTAAAGTGGGAACAGTGTATCGGAAAGGAGATACTCGTGTCCCAAAACTCAATCCTGTCGTTTCCATAGAGACGTTACACGATTTAGAAGGAGAAGTCATAGAACCCATAGTATTTCATAGCGACGCAATTTCGTTGTTAATTCGTCAATGTGAGAGAGCGAGCGTTGAGGTAAAGAATGAATAGTGCATCGGAAAGGAGATACTCGTATCCCAAAACTAAATCCTGTCGTTTCCATTGAAACGTGCCTCGATTTAGGAGGAGAAGTCATTGAGCACATAGTATTTCATAGCGACGCAATTTCTGTGTTAATTATTCATGTGAGGGAGCGAGGTATGTAGTAAAGAGGGAACAGTGCATCGGAAAGGAGATACTCGTATCCCAAAATTAAATCCTGCCGTTTCCATTGAAACGTGACTCGATTTAGGAGGAGAAGTCAGTGAGCACATAGTATTTCATAGCGACGCAATTTCTGTGTTAATTACTCATGTGAGGGAGCGAGGGATGTAGTAAAGTGGGAACAGTGCATCGGAAAGGAGATACTCGTATCCCAAAACTAAATCCTATCGTTTCCATTGAAACTTGACTCGATTTAGGAGGAGAACTCATTGAGCACATAGTATTTCATAGCGACGCAATTTCTGTGTTAATTATTCATGTGAGGGAGCGATTGATGTAGTAAAGTGGGAACAGTGCATCGGAAAGGAGATACTCGTGTCCCAAAACTCAATCCTGTCGTTTCCATATAAACGTTACACGATTTAGAACGAGAAGTCATAGAACCCATAGTACTTCATAGCGACGCAATTTCTGTGTTAATTCGTCAATGTGAGGGAGCGAGCGTTGAGGTAAAGAATGAATAGTGCATCGGAAAGGAGATACTCGTATCCCAAGACTAAATCCTGTCGTTTCCATTGAAACGTGACTCGATTTAGGAGGAGAAGTCATTGAGCACATAGTATTTCATAGCGACGCAATTTCTGTGTTAATTCGTCAATGTGAGGGAGCGAGCGTTGAGGTAAAGAATGAATGGTGCATCGGAAAGGAAATACTCGTATCCCAAAACTAAATCCTGTCGTTTCCATTGAAACGTGACTCGATTTAGGAAGAGAAGTCATTGAGCGCATAGTATTTCATAGCGACGCAATTTCTGTGTTAATTATTCATGTGAGGGAGCGAGGGATGTAGTAAAGTGGGAACAGTGCATCGGAAAGGAGATACACGTATCCCAAAACTAAATCCTGTCGTCTCCATTGAAACGTGACTCGATTTAGGAAGAGAAGTCATTGAGCACATTGTATTTCATAGCGACGCAATATCTGTGTTAATTCGTCAATGTGAGGGAGCGAGCGTTGAGGTAAAGAATGAATGGTGCATCGGAAAGGAGATACTCGTATCCCAAAACTAAATCCTGTCGTTTGAATTGAAACGTGACTCGATTTAGGAGGAGAAGTCATTGAGCACATAGTATTTCATAGCGACGCAATTTCTGTGTTAATTATTCATGTGAGGGAGCGAGGGGTGTAGTAAAGTGGGAACAGTGCATCGGAAAGGAGTTACTCGTATCCCAAAACTAAATCCGGTCGTTTCCATTGAAACGTTACTCGATTTAGGAGGAGAAGTCATTGAGCACATAGTATTTCATAGCGACGCAATTTCTGTGTTAATTATTCATGTGAGGGAGCGAGGGATGTAGTAAAGTGGGAACAGTGCATCGGAAAGGAGATACTCGTATCCCAAAACCAAATCCTGTCGTTTCCATTGAAACTTGACTCGATTTAGGAGGAGAACTCATTGAGCACATAGTATTTCATAGCGACGCAATTTCTGTGTTAATTATTCATGTGAGGGAGCGAGGAATGTAGTAAAGTGGGAACAGTGCATCGGAAAGGAGATACTCGTGTCCCAAAACTCAATCCTGTCGTTTCCGTAGAAACGTTACACGATTTAGAAGGAGAAGTCATAGAACCCATAGTATTTCGTAGCGACGCAATTTCTGTGTTAATTCGTCAATGTGAGGGAGCGAGCGTTGAGGTAAAGACTGAATAGTGCATCGGAAAGGAGATACTCGTATCCCAAGACTAAATCCTGTCGTTTCCATTGAAACGTGACTCGATTTAGGAGGAGAAGTCATTGAGCACATAGTATTTCATAGCGACGCAATTTCTGTGTTAAATATTCATGTGAGGAAGCGAGGGATGTAGTACAGTGGGAACAGTGCATCGGAAAGGAGATCCTCGTATCCCAAAACTAAATCCTGTCGTTTCCATTGAAACGTAACTGGATTTAGGAGGAGAAGTCATTGAGCACATAGTATTTCATAGCGACGCAGTTTCTGTGTTAATTATTCATGTGAGGGAGCGAGGGATGTAGTAAAGTGGGAACAGTGCATCGGAATGGAGATCCTCGTGTCCCAAAACTAAATCCTGTCGTTTCCACAGAAACGTTACACGATTTAGAAGGAGAAGTCAAAGAACCCACAGTATTTCATAGCGACGCAATTTCTGTGTTAATTCGTCAATGTGAGGGAGCGAGCGTTGAGGTAAAGAATGAATAGTGCATCGGAAAGGAGTTACTCATATCCCAAAACTAAATCCTGTCGTTTCCATTGAAACGTGACTCGATTTAGGAGGAGAAGTCATTGAGCACATAGTATTTCATAGCGACGCAATTTCTGTGTTAATTATTCATGAGAGGGAGCGAGGGATGTATTAAAGTGTCAACAGTGCATCGGAAAGGAGATACTCGTGTCCCAAAACTCAATCCTGTCGTTTCCATAGAAACGTTACACGATTTAGAAGGAGAAGTCATAGAACAAATAGTATTTCATAGCGACGCAATTTCTGTGTTAATTCGTCAATATGAGGGAGCGAGCGTTGAGGAAAAGAATGAATAGTGCATCGGAAAGGAGATACTCGTATCTCAAAACTAAATACTGTCGTTTCCATTGAAACGTGTTTCGATTTAGGAGGAGAAGTCATTGAGCACATAGTATTTCATAGCGACGCAATTTCTGTGTTAATTATTCATGTGAGAGAGCGAGGGATGTAGTAAAGTCGGAACAGTGCATCGGAAAGGAGATACTCGTATCCCAAAACTAAATCCTGTCGTTTCCATTGAAACGTGACTCGATTTAGGAGGAGAAGTCATTGAGCACATTGTATTTCATAGCGACGCAATTTCTGTGTTAATTATTCATGTGAGGGAGCGAGGGATGTAGTAAAGTGGGAACAGTGCATCGGAAAGGAGATACACGTATCCCAAAACTAAATCCTGTCGTTTCCATTGAAACGTGACTCGATTTAGGAAGAGAAGTCATTGAGCACATAGTATTTCATAGCGACGCAATTTCTGAGTTAATTCGTCAATGTGAGGGAGCGAGCGTTGAGGTAAAGAATGAATGGTGCATCGGAAAGGAGATACTCGTATCCCAAAACTAAATCCTGTCGTTTCAATTGAAACGTGACTCGATTTAGGAGGAGAAGTCATTGAGCACATAGTATTTCATAGCGACGCAATTTCTGTGTTAATTATTCATGTGAGGGAGCGAGGGATGTAGTAAAGTGGGAACAGTGCATCGGAAAGGAGTTACTCGTATCCCAAAACTAAATCCTGTCGTTTCCATTGAAACGTGACTCGATTTAGGAGGAGAAGCCATTGAGCACATAGTATTTCATAGCGACGCAATTTCTGTGTTAATTATTCATGTGAGGGAGCGAGGGATGTAGTAAAGTGGGAACAGTGCATCGGAAAGGAGATACTCGTATCCCAAAACTAAATCCTGTCGTTTCCATTGAAACTTGACTCGATTTAGGAGGAGAACTCATTGAGCACATAGTATTTCATAGCGACGCAATTTCTGTGTTAATTATTCATGTGAGGGAGCGAGGGATGTAGTAAAGTGGGAACAGTGCATCGGAAAGGAGATACTCGTGTCCCAAAACTCAATCCTGTCGTTTCCATAGAAACGTTACACGATTTAGAAGGAGAAGTCATAGAACCCATAGTATTTCATAGCGACGCAATTTCTGTGTTAATCCGTCATTGTGAGGGAGCGAGCGTTGAGGTTAAGAATGAATAGTGCATCGGAAAGGAGATACTCGTATCCCAAAACTAAATCCTGTCGTTTCCATTGAAACGTGACTCGATTTAGGAGGAGAAGTCATTGAGCACATAGTTTTTCATAGCGACGCAATTTCTGTGTTAATTATTCATGTGAGGGAGCGAGGGATGCAGTAAAGTGGGAACAGTGCATCGGAAAGGAGATCCTCGTATCCCAAAACTAAATCCTGTCGTTTCCATTGAAACGTAACTCGATTTAGGAGGAGAAGTCATTGAGCACATTGTATTTCATAGCGACGCAATTTCTGTGTTAATTATTCATGTGAGGGAGCGAGGGATGTAGTAATGTGGGAACACTACATCGGAAAGGAGACACTCGTGTCCCAAAACTCAATCCTGTCGTTTCCGTAGAAACGTTACACGATTTAGAAGGAGAAGTCATAGAACCCATAGTATTTCATAGCGAGGCAATTACTGTGTTAATTCGTCAATGTGAGGGAGCGAGCGTTGGGGTAAAGAATGAATAGTGCATCGGAAAGGAGTTACTCATATCCCAAAACTAAATGCTGTCGTTTCCATTGAAACGTGACTCGTTTTAGGAGGAGAAGTCATTGAGCACATAGTATTTCATAGCGACGCAATTTCTGTGTTAATTATTCATGAGAGGGAGCGAGGGATGTAGTAAAGTGTCAACAGTGCATCGGAAAGGAGATACTCGTGTCCCAAAACTCAATCCTGTCGTTTCCATAGAAACGTTACACGATTTAGAAGGAGAAGTCATAGAACCCATAGTATTTCATAGCGACGCAATTTTTGTGTTAATTCGTCAATGTGAGGGAGCGAGCGTTGAGGAAAAGAATGAATAGTGCATCGGAAAGGAGATACTCGTATCCCAAAACTAAATACTGTCGTTTCCATTGAAACGTGTCTCGATTTAGGAGGAGAAGTCATTGAGCACATAGTATTTCATAGCGACGCAATTTCTGTGTTAATTATTCATGTGAGAGAGCGAGGGATGTAGTAAAGTGGGAACAGTGCATCGGAAAGGAGATACTCGTATCCCAAAACTAAATCCTGTCGTATCCATTGAAACGTGACTCGATTTAGGAGGAGAAGTCATTGAGCACATTGTATTTCATAGCGACACAATTTCTGTGTTAATTATTCATGTGAGGGAGCGAGGGATGTAGTAAAGTGGGAACAGTGCATCGAAATGGAGATCCTCGTGTCCCAAAACTCAATCCTGTCGTTTCCATAGAAACGTTACACGATTTAGAAGGAGAAGTCATAGAACCCATAGTATATCATAGCGACGCAATTTCTGTGTTAATTCGTCAATGTGAGGGAGCGAGCGTTGAGGTAAAGAATGAATAGTGCATCGGAAAGGAGATACTCGTATCCCAAAACTAAATCCTGTCGTTTCCATTGAAACGTGACTCGATTTAGGAGGAGAAGTCATTGAGCACATAGTTTTTCATAGCGACGCAATTTCTGTGTTAATTATTCATGTGAGGGAGCGAGGGATGCAGTAAAGTGGGAACAGTGCATCGGAAAGGAGATCCTCGTATCCCAAAACTAAATCCTGTCGTTTCCATTGAAACGTAACTAGATTTAGGAGGAGAAGTCATTGAGCACATTGTATTTCATAGCGACGCAATTTCTGTGTTAATTATTCATGTGAGGGAGCGAGTGATGTAGTAAAGTGGGAACAGTGCATCAGAAAGGAGATACTCGTATCCCAAAACTAAATCCTGTCGATTCCATTGAAACGTGACTCGATTTAGGAAATGAAGTCATTGAGCACATAGTATTACATAGCGACGCAATTTCTGTGTTAATTCGTCAATGTGAGGGAGCGAGCGTTGAGGTAAAGAATGAATAGTGCTTCGGAAAGGAGATACTCATATCCCAAAACTAAATCCTGTCGTTTCCATTGAAACGTGACTCGAATTAGGAGGAGAAGTCATTAAGCACATAGTATTTCATAGCGACGCAATTTCTGTGTTAATTATTCATGTGAGGGAGCGAGGGATGTAGTTAAGTGGGAACAGTGCATCGGAAAGGAGATATTCGTGTCCCAAAACTCAGTCCTGTCGTTTCCATAGAAACGTTACACGATTTAGAAGGAGAAGTCATAGAACCCATAGTATTTCATAGCGACGCAATTTCTGTGTTAATTCGTCAATGTGAGGGAGCGAGCGTTGAGGTAAAGAATGAATAGTGCATCGGAAAGGAGATACTCGTATCCCAAAACTAAATCCTGTCATTCCATTGAAACGTGACTCGATTTAGGAGGAGAAGTCATTGAGCACATAGTATTTCATAGCGACGCAGTTTATGTGTTAGTTATTCATGTGAGGGAGCGAGGGATGTAGTAAGGTGGGAACAGTGCATCGGAAAGGAGATACTCGTATCCCAAAACTAAATCCTGTCGTTTCCATTGAAACGTGACTCGATTTAGGAGGAGAAGTCATTGAGCACATAGGATTTCATAGCGACGCAATTACTGTGTTAATTATTCATGTGAGGGAGCGAGGGATGTAGTAAAGTGGGAACAGTGCATCGGAAAGGAGATACTCGTATCCCAAAACTAAATCCTGTCGTTTCCATTGAAACGTGACTCGATTTAGGAGGAGAAGTCATTGAGCACGTTGTATTTCATAGCGACGCAATTTCTGTGTTAATTCGTCAATGCGAGGGAGCGAGCGTTGAGGTAAAGAATGAATAGTGCATCAGAAAGGAGATACTCGTATCCCAAAACTAAATCCTGTCGTTTCCACTGAAACGTGACTCGATTAAGGAAGAGAAGTCATTGAGCACATTGTATTTCATAGCGACGCAATTTCTGTGTTAATTCGTCAATGTGAGGGAGCGAGCGTTGAGGTAAAGAATGACTAGTGCATCGGAAAGGAGATACTCGTATCCCAAAACTAAATCCTGTCGTTTCCATTGAAACGTGACTCGATTTAGGAGGAGAAGTCATTGAGCACATAGGATTTCATAGCGACGCAATTACTGTGTTAATTATTCATGTGAGGCAGCGAGGGATGTAGTATAGTGGGAACAGTGCATCGGAAAGGAGATACTCGTGTCCCAAAACTCAATCCAGTCCTTTCCATAGAAACGTTACACGATTTAGAAGGAGAAGTCATAGAACCCATAGTATCTCATAGCGACGCAATTTCTGTGTTAATTCGTCAATGTGAGGGAGCCAGCGTACAGGTAAAGAATGAATAGTGCATCGGAAAGGAGTTACTCGTATCCCAAAACTAAATCCTGCCGTTTCCATAGAAACGTGACTCGATTTAGGAGGAGAAGTCATTGAGCACATAGAATTTCATAGTGACGCTATTTCTGTGTTAATTATTCATGTGAGGGAGCGAGGGATGTAGTAAAGTGGGAACAGTGCATCGGAAAGGAGATACTCGTATCCCAAAACTAAATCCTCTCATTCCATTGAAACGTGACTCGATTTAGGAGGAGAAGTCATTGAGCACATAGTATTTCATAGCGACGCAGTTTATGTGTTAGTTATTCATGTGAGGGAGCGAGGGATGTAGTAAGGTGGGAACAATGCATCGGAAAGGAGATACTCGTATCCCAAAACTAAATCCTGTCGTTTCCATTGAAACGTGACTCGATTTAGGAGGAGAAGTCATTGAGCACATAGGATTTCATAGCGACGCAATTACTGTGTTAATTATTCATGTGAGGCAGCGAGGGATGTAGTAAAGTGGGAACAGTGCATCGGAAAGGAGATACTCGTGTCCCAAAACTCAATCCTGTCGTTTCCATAGAGACGTTACACGATTTAGAAGGCGAAGTCATAGAACCCATAGTATTTCATAGCGACGCAATTTCGCTGTTAATTCGTCAATGTGAGAGAGCGAGCGTTGAGGTAAAGAATGAATAGTGCATCGGAAAGGAGATACTCGTATCCCAAAACTAAATCCTGTCGTTTCCATTGAAACGTGCCTCGATTTAGGAGGAGAAGTCATTGAGCACATAGTATTTCATAGCGACGCAATTTCTGTGTTAATTATTCATGTGAGGGAGCGAGGTATGTAGTAAAGAGGGAACAGTGCATCGGAAAGGAGATACTCGTATCCCAAAATTAAATCCTGCCGTTTCCATTGAAACGTGACTCGATTTAGGAGGAGAAGTCAGTGAGCACATAGTATTTCATAGCGACGCAATTTCTGTGTTAATTACTCATGTGAGGGAGCGAGGGATGTAGTAAAGTGGGAACAGTGCATCGGAAAGGAGATACTCGTATCCCAAAACTAAATCCTATCGTTTCCATTGAAACTTGACTCGATTTAGGAGGAGAACTCATTGAGCACATAGTATTTCATAGCGACGCAATTTCTGTGTTAATTATTCATGTGACGGAGCGATTGATGTAGTAAAGTGGGAACAGTGCATCGGAAAGGCTGATACTCGTGTCCCAAATCTCAATCCTGTCGTTTCCATAGAAACGTTACACGATTTAGAAGGAGAAGTCATAGAACCCATAGTATTTCATAGCGACGCAATTTCTGTGTTAATTCGTCAATGTGAGGGAGCGAGCGTTGAGGTAAAGAATGAATAGTGCATCGGAAAGGAGATACTTGTATCCCAAGACTAAATCCTGTCGTTTCCATTGAAACGTGACTCGATTTAGGAGGAGAAGTCATTGAGCACATAGTATTTCATAGCGACGCAATTTCTGTGTTAATTATTCATGTGAGGGAGTGAGGGATGTAGTAAAGTGGGAACTGTGCATCGGAAAGGAGATCCTCGTATCCCAAAACTAAATCCTGTCGTTTCCATTGAAACGTAACTCGATTTAGGAGGAGAAGTCATTGAGCACATTGTATTTCATAGCGACGCAATTTCTGCGTTAATTATTCATGTGAAGGAGCGAGGGATGTAGTAAAGTGGGAACAGTGCATCGGAATGGAGATCCTCGTGTCCCAAAACTAAATCCTGTCGTTTCCACAGAAACGTTACACGATTTAGAAGGAGAAGTCAAACAACCCATAGTATTTCATAGCGACGCAATTTCTGTGTTAATTCGTCAATATGAGGGAGCGAGCGTTGAGGAAAAGAATGAATAGTGCATCGGAAAGGAGATACTCGTATCCCAAGACTAAATCCTGTCGTTTCCATTGAAACGTGACTCGATTTAGGAGGAGAAGTCATTGAGCACATAGTATTTCATAGCGACGCAATTTCTGTGTTAATTATTCATGAGAGGGAGCGAGGGATGTAGTAAAGTGTCAACAGTGCATCGGAAAGGAGATACTCGTGTCCCAAAACTCAATCCTGTCGTTTCCATAGAAACGTTACACGATTTAGAATGAGAAGTCATAGAACCCATAGTATTTCATAGCGACGCAATTTCTGTGTTAATTCGTCAATATGAGGGAGCGAGCGTTGAGGAAAAGAATGAATAGTGCATCGGAAAGGAGATACTCGTATCTAAAAACTAAATACTGTCGTTTCCATTGAAACGTGTTTCGATTTAGGAGGAGAAGTCATTGAGCACATAGTATTTCATAGCGACGAAATTTCTGTGTTAATTATTCATGTGAGAGAGCGAGGGATGTAGTAAAGTGGGAACAGTGCATCGGAAAGGAGATACTCGTATCCCAAAACTAAATCCTGTCGTTTCCATTGAAACGTGACTCGATTTAGGAGGAGAAGTCATTTAGCACATAGTATTTCATAGCGACGCAATTTCTGTGTTAATTATTCATGTGAGGGAGCGAGGGATGTAGTAAAGTGGGAACAGTGCATCGGAAAGGAGATACACGTATCCCAAAACTAAATCCTGTCGTTTCCATTGAAACGTGACTCGATTTAGGAAGAGAAGTCATTGAGCACATAGTATTTCATAGCGACGCAATTTCTGTGTTAATTCGTCAATGTGAGGGAGCGAGCGTTGAGGTAAAGAATGAATGGTGCATCGGAAAGGAGATACTCGTATCCCAAAACTAAATCCTGTCGTTTCAATTGAAACGTGACTCGATTTAGGAGGAGAAGTCATTGAGCATATAGTATTTCATAGCGACGCAATTTCTGTGTTAATTATTCATGTGAGGGTGCGAGGGATGTAGTAAAGTGGGAACAGTGCATCGGAAAGGAGTTACTCGTATCCCAAGACTAAATCCTGTCGTTTCCATTGAAACGTGACTCGATTTAGGAGGAGAAGTCATTGAGCACATAGTATTTCATAGCGACGCAATTTCTGTGTTAATTATTCATGTGAGGAAGCGAGGGATGTAGTAAAGTGGGAACAGTGCATCGGAAAGGAGATCCTCGTATCCCAAAACTAAATCCTGTCGTTTCCATTGAAACGTAACTGGATTTAGGAGGAGAAGTCATTGAGCACATAGTATTTCATAGCGACGCAGTTTCTGTGTTAATTATTCATGTGAGGGAGCGAGGGATGTAGTAAAGTGGGAACAGGGCATCGGAATGGAGATCCTCGTGTCCCAAAACTAAATCCTGTCGTTTCCACAGAAACGTTACACGATTTAGAAGGAGAAGTCAAAGAACCCATAGTATTTCACAGCGACGCAATTTCTGTGTTAATTCGTCAATGTGAGGGAGCGAGCGTTGAGGTATAGAATGAATAGCGCATCGGAAAGGAGTTACTCGTATCCCAAAACTAAATCCTGTCGTTCCCATTGAATCGTGTCTCGATTTAGGAGGAGAACTCATTGAGCACATAGTATTTCCTAGCGACGCAATTTCTGTGTTAATTATTCATGTGAGGGAGCGAGGGATGTAGTAATGTGGGAACACTGCATCGGAAAGGAGATACTCGTGTCCCAAAACTCAATCCTGTCGTTTCCGTAGAAACGTTACACGATTTAGAAGGAGAAGTCATAGAACCCATAGTATTTCATAGCGAGGCAATTTCTGTGTTAATTCGTCAATGTGAGGGAGCGAGCGTTGAGGTAAAGAATGAATAGTGCATCGGAAAGGAGTTACTCATATCCCAAAACTAAATCCTGTCGTTTCCATTGAAACGTGACTCGATTTAGGAGGAGAAGTCATTGAGCACATTGTATTTCATAGCGACGCAATTTCTGTGTTAATTATTCATGTGAGGGAGCGAGGGCTGTAGTAAAGTGGGAACAGTGCATCGGAAAGGAGATACACGTATCCCAAAACTAAATCCTGTCGATTCCATTGAAACGTGACTCGATTTAGGAAGAGATGTCATTGAGCACATAGTATTTCATAGCGACGCAATTTCTGTGTTAATTCGTCAATGTGAGGGAGCGAGCGTTGAGGTAAAGAATGAATGGTGCATCGGAAAGGAGATACTCGTAACCCAAAACTAAATCCTGTCGTTTCAATTGAAACGTGACTCGATTTAGGAGGAGAAGTCATTGAGCACATAGTATTTCATAGCGACGCAATTTCTGTGTTAATTATTCATGTGAGGGAGCGAGGGATGTAGTAAAGTGGGAACAGTGCATCGGAAAGGAGTTACTCGTATCCCAAAACTAAATCCTGTCGTTTCCATTGAAACGTGACTCGATTTAGGAGGAGAAGACATTGAGCACATAGTATTTCATAGCGACGCAATTTCAGTGTTAATTATTAATGTGAGGGAGCGAGGGATGTAGTAATGTGGGAACAGTGCATCGGAAAGGAGATACTCGTATCCCAAAACTAAATCCTGTCGTTTCCATTGAAACTTGACTCGATTTAGGAGGAGAACTCATTGAGCACATAGTATTTCATAGCGACGCAATTTCTGTGTTAATTATTCATGTGAGGGAGCGAGGGATGTAGTAAAGTGGGAACAGTGCATCGGAAAGGAGATACTCGTGTCCCAAAACTCAATTATGTCGTTTCCATAGAAACGTTACACGATTTAGAAGGAGAAGTCATAGAACCCATAGTATTTCATAGCGACGCAATTTATGTGTTAATTCGTCAATGTGAGGGAGCGAGCGTTGAGGTAAAGAATGAATAGTGCATCGGAAAGGAGATACTCGTATCCCAAAACTAAATCCTGTCGTTTCCATTGAAACGTGACTCGATTTAGGAGGAGAAGTCATTGAGCACATAGTTTTTCATAGCGACGCAATTTCTGTGTTAATTATTCATGTGAGGGAGCGAGGGATGCAGTAAAGTGGGAACAGTGCATCGGAAAGGAGATCCTCGTATCCCAAAACTAAATCCTGTCGCTTCCATTGAAACGTAACTCGATTTAGGAGGAGAAGTCATTGAGCACATTGTATTTCATAGCGACGCAATTTCTGTGTTAATTATTCATGTGAGGGAGCGAGGGATGTAGTAATGTGGGAACACTACATCGGAAAGGAGATACTCGTGTCCCAAAACTCAATCCTGTCGTTTCCGTAGAAACGTTACACGATTTAGAAGGAGAAGTCATAGAACCCATAGCATTTCATAGCGAGGCAATTTCTGTGTTAATTCGTCAATGTGAGGGAGCGAGCGTTGAGGTAAAGAATGAATAGTGCATCGGAAAGGAGTTACTCATATCCCAAAACTAAATCCTGTCGTTTCCATTGAAACGTGTCTCGATTTAGGAGGAGAAGTCATTGAGCACATAGTATTTCATAGCGACGCAATTTCTGTGTTAATTATTAATGAGAGGGAGCGAGGGATGTAGTAAAGTGTCAACAGTGCATCGGAAAGGAGATACTCGTGTCCCAAAACTCAATCCTGTCGTTTCCATAGAAACGTTACACGATTTAGAAGGAGAAGTCATAGAACCCATAGTATTTCATAGCGACGCAATTTTTGTGTTAATTCGTCAATGTGAGGGAGCGAGCGTTGAGGAAAAGAATGAATAGTGCATCGGAAAGGAGATACTCGTATCTCAAAACTAAATACCGTCGTTTCCATTGAAACGTGTCTCGATTTAGGAGGAGAAGTCATTGAGCACATAGTATTTCATAGCGACGCAATTTCTGTGTTAATTATTCATGTGAGAGAGCGAGGGATGTAGTAAAGTGGGAACAGTGCATCGGAAAGGAGATACTCGTATCCCAAAACTAAATCCTGTCGTATCCACTGAAACGTGACTCGATTTAGGAGGAGAAGTCATTGAGCACATTGTATTTCATAGCGACACAATTTCTGTGTTAATTATTCATGTGAGGGAGCGAGGAATGTAGTAAAGTGGGAACAGTGCATCGAAATGGAGATCCTCGTGTCCCAAAACTCAATCCTGTCGTTTCCATAGAAACGTTACACGATTTAGAAGGAGAAGTCATAGAACCCATAGTATTTCATAGCGACGCAATTTCTGTGTTAATTCGTCAATGTGAGGGAGCGATGTTGAGGTAAAGAATGAATAGTGCATCGGAAAGGAGTTACTCGTATCCCAAAATTAAATCCTGTCGTTTCCATTGAAACGTGTCTCGATTTAGGAGGAGAAGTCATTGAGCACATAGTATTTCATAGCGACGCAATTTCTGTGTTAATTATTCATGTGAGGGAGCGAGGGATGTAGTAAAGTGGGAACAGTGCATCAGAAAGGAGATACTCGTATCCCAAAACTAAATCCTGTCGATTCCATTGAAACGTGACTCGACTTAGGAGGTGAAGTCATTGAGCACATAGTATTACATAGCGACGCAATTTCTGTGTTAATTCGTAAATGTGAGGGAGCGAGCGTTGAGGTAAAGAATGAATAGTGCTTCGGAAAGGAGATACTCATATCCCAAAACTAAATCCTGTCGTTTCCATTGAAACGTGACTCGATTTAGGAGGAGAAGTCATTGAGCACATAGTATTTCATAGCGACGCAATTTCTGTGTTAATTATTCATGTGAGGGAGCGAGGGATGTAGTAAAGTGGGAACAGTGCATCGGAAAGCAGATATTCGTGTCCCAAAACTCTGTCCTGTCGTTTCCATAGAAACGTTACACGATTTAGAAGGAGAAGTCATAGAACCCATAGTATTTCATAGCGACGCAATTTCTGTGTTAATTCGTCAATGTGAGGGAGCGAGCGTTGAGGTAAAGAATGAATAGTGCATCGGAAAGGAGATACTCGTATCCCAAAACTAAATCCTGTCATTCCATTGAAACGTGACTCGATTTAGGAGGAGAAGTCATTGAGCACATAGTATTTCATAGCGACGCAGTTTATGTGTTAGTTATTCATGTGAGGGAGCGAGGGATGTAGTAAGGTGGGAACAGTGCATCGGAAAGGAGATACTCGTATCCCAAAACTAAATCCTGTCGTTTCCATTGAAACGTGACTCGATTTAGGAGGAGAAGTCATTGAGTACATAGGATTTCATAGCGACGCAATTACTGTGTTAATTATTCATGTGAGGGAGCGAGGGATGTAGTAAAGTGGGAACAGTGCATCGGAAAGGAGATACTCGTGTCCCAAAACTCAATCCTGTCGTTTCCATAGAGACGTTACACGATTTAGAGGGAGAAGTCATAGAACCCATAGTATTTCATAGCGACGCAATTTCGTTGTTAATTCGTCAATGAGAGGGAGCGAGCGTTGAGGTAAAGAATGAATAGTGCATCGGAAAGGAGTTAATCGTATCCCAGAACTAAATCCTGTCGTTTCAATAGAAACGTTACAAGATTTAGAAGGAGAAGTCATAGAACCCATAGAATTTCATAGCGACGCAATTTCTGTGTTAATTCGTCAATGTGAGGGAGCGAGCGTTGAGGTAAAGAATGAACAGTGCATCGGAAAGGAGATACTCGTGTCCCAAAACTAAATCCTGTCGTTTCCATTGAAACGTGACTCGATTTAGGAGGAGAAGTCATTGAGCACATAGTATATCATAGCGACGCAATTTCTGTGTTAATTATTCATGTGGGGCAGCGAGGGTCGTAGTAAAGTGGGAACAGTGCATTGGAAAGGAGATATTCGTATCCCAAAACTAAATCCTGTCGTTTCCATTGAAACGTGACTCGATTTAGGAGGAGAAGTCATTGAGCACATAGTATTTCATAGCGACGCAATTTCTGTGTTAATTCGTCAATGTAAGGGAACGAGCGTTGAGGTAAAGAACGAATAGTGCATCGGAAAGGAGTTACTCGTATCCCAAAACTAAATCCTGTCGTTTCCATTGAAACGTGACTCGATTTAGGAGGAGAAGTCATTGAGCACATAGTATTTCATAGCGACGCAATTTCTGTGTTAATTCGTCAATGTAAGGGAACGAGCGTTTAGGTAAAGAACGAATAGTGCATCGGAAAGGAGTTACTCGTATCCCAAAACTAAATCGTGTCGTTGCCATCGAAACGTGACTCGATTTAGGAGGAGAAGTCATTGAGCACATAGTATTTCATAGCGACGCAATTTCTGTGTTAATTATTCATGTGAAGGAGCGAGGGATGTAGTAAAGTGGGAACAGAGCATCGGAAAGGAGATACTCGTGTCCCAAAACTCAATCCTGTCGTTTCCATGGAAACGTTACACGATTTAGAAGGAGAAGTCATAGAACCATTAGTATTTCATAGCGACGCCATTTCTGTGTTAATTATTCATGTGAGGGAGCGAGGGATGTAGTAAAGTGGGAACAGTGCATCGGAAAGGAGATACTCGTATCCCAAAACTAAATCCTGTCGTTTCCATTGAAACGTGACTCGATTTAGGAGGAGAAGTCATTGAGCACATAGTATTTCATAGCCACGCAATTTCTGTGTTAATTACTCATGTGAGGGAGCGAGGGATGTAGTAAAGTGGGAACAGTGCATCGGAAAGGAGATACTCGTATCCCAAAACTAAATACTGTCGTTTCCATTGAAACGTGACTCGATTTAGGAGGAGAAGTCATTGAGCACTTAGTATTTCATAGCGACGCAATTTCTGTGTTAATTCGTCAATGTGAGGGAGCGAGCGCTGAGGTAAAGAATGAATAGTGCATCGGAAAGGAGTTACTCGTATCCCAAAAGTAAATCCTGTCGTTTCCATTGAAACGTGACTCGATTTAGGAGGAGAAGTCATTGAGCACATAGTATTTCATAGCGACGCAATTTCTGTGTTAATTATTCATGCGACTGATCGAGGGATGTAGTAAAGTGGGAACAGTGCATCGGAAAGGAGATACTCGTGTCCCAAAACTCAATCCTGTCGTTTCCATGGAGACGTTACACGATTTAGAAGGAGAAGTCATAGAGCCGTAGTATTTCATAGCGACGCAATTTCTGTGTTACTTCGTCAATGAGAGGGAGCGAGCGTTGAGGTAAAGAATTAATAGTGCATCGGATAGGAGTTACTCGTATCCCAAAATTAATCCTGTCGTTTCCATTGAAGCGTGACTCGATTTAGGAGGAGAAGTCATTGAGCACATAGTATTTCATAGCGACGCAATTTCTGTGTTAATTATTCATGTGAGGGAGCGAGGGATGTAGTAAAGTGGGAACAGTGCATCAGAAAGGAGATACTCGTATCCCAAAACTAAATCCTGTCGATTCCATTGAAACGTGACTCGATTTAGGAGGAGAAGTCATTGAGCACATAGTATTACATAGCGACGCAATTTCTGTGTTAATTCGTCAATGTGAGGGAGCGAGCGTTGAGGTAAAGAATGAATAGTGCTTCGGAAAGGAGATACTCATATCCCAAAACTAAATCCTGTCGTTTCCATTGAAACGTGACTCGATTTAGGAGGAGAAGTCATTAAGCACATAGTATTTCATAGCGACGCAATTTCTGTGTTAATTATTCATGTGAGGGAGCGAGGGATGTAGTTCAGTGGGAACAGTGCATCGGAAAGGAGATATTCGTGTCCCAAAACTCAGTCCTGTCGTTTCCATAGAAACGTTACACGATTTAGAAGGAGAAGTCATAGAACCCATAGTATTTCATAGCGACGCAATTTCTGTGTTAATTCGTCAATGTGAGGGAGCGAGCGTTGAGGTAAAGAATGAATAGTGCATCGGAAAGGAGATACTCGTATCCCAAAACTAAATCCTGTCATTCCATTGAAACGTGACTCGATTTAGGAGGAGAAGTCATTGAGCACATAGTATTTCATAGCGACGCAGTTTATGTGTTAGTTATTCATGTGAGGGAGCGAGGGATGTAGTAAGGTGGGAACAGTGCATCGGAAAGGAGATACTCGTATCCCAAAACTAAATCCTGTCGTTTCCATTGAAACGTGACTCGATTTAGGAGGAGAATCCATTGAGTACATAGGATTTCATAGCGACGCAATTACTGTGTTAATTATTCATGTGAGGGAGCGAGGGATGTAGTAAAGTGGGAACAGTGTATCGGAAAGGAGATACTCGTGTCCCAAAACTCAATCCTGTCGTTTCCATAGAGACGTTACACGATTTAGAAGGAGAAGTCATAGAACCCATAGTATTTCATAGCGACGCAATTTCGTTGTTAATTCGTCAATGAGAGGGAGCGAGCGTTGAGGTAAAGAATGAATAGTGCATCGGAAAGGAGTTACTCGTATCCCAAAACTAAATCCTGTCGTTTCAATAGAAACGTTACAAGATTTAGAAGGAGAAGTCATAGAACCCATAGAATTTCATAGCGACGCAATTTCTGTGTTAATTCGTCAACGTGAGGGAGCGAGCGTTGAGGTAAAGAATGAACAGTGCATCGGAAAGGAGATACTCGTGTCCCAAAACTAAATCCTGTCGTTTCCATTGAAACGTGACTCGATTTAGGAGGAGAAGTCATTGAGCACATAGTATTTCATAGCGACGCAATTTCTGTGTTAATTATTCATGTGGGGCAGCGAGGGTCGTAGTAAAGTGGGAACAGTGCATCGGAAAGGAGATATTCGTATCCCAAAACTAAATCCTGTCGTTTCCATTGAAACGTGACTCGATTTAGGAGGAGAAGTCATTGAGCACATAGTATTTCATAGCGACGCAATTTCTGTGTTAATTATTCATGTGAGGGAGCGAGGGATGTAGTAAAGTGGGAACAGTGCATCGGAAAGGAGATACTCGTATCCCAAAACTAAATCCTGTCGTTTCCATTGAAACGTGACTCGATTTAGGAGGAGAAGTCATTGAGCACATAGTATTTCATAGCGACGCAATTTCTGTGTTAATTCGTCAATGTAAGGGAACGAGCGTTGAGGTAAAGAACGAATAGTGCATCGGAAAGGAGTTACTCGTATCCCAAAACTAAATCGTGTCGTTGCCATCGAAACGTGACTCGATTTAGGAGGAGAAGTCATTGAGCACATAGTATTTCATAGCGACGCAATTTATGTGTTAATTATTCATGTGAAGGAGCGAGGGATGTAGTAAAGTGGGAACAGTGCATCGGAAAGGAGATACTCGTGTCCCAAAACTCAATCCTGTCGTTTCCATGGAAACGTTACACGATTTAGAAGGAGAAGTCATAGAACCCATAGTATTTCATAGCGACGCCATTTCTGTGTTAATTCGTGAATGTGAGGGAGCGAGCGTTGAGGTAAAGAATGAATAGTGCATCGGAAAGGAGATACTCGTATCCCAAAACTAAATCCTGTCGTTTCCATTGAAACGTGATTCGATTTAGGAGGAGAAGTCATTGAGAACATAGTATTTCATAGCGACGCAATTTCTGTGTTAATTATTCATGTGAGGGAGCGAGGGATGTAGTAAAGTGGGAACAGTGCATCGGAAAGGAGATACTCGTATCCCAAAACTAAATCCTGTCGTTTCCATTGAAACGTGACTCGATTTAGGAGGAGAAGTCATTGAGCACATAGTATTTCATAGCCACGCAATTTCTGTGTTAATTACTCATGTGAGGGAGCGAGGGATGTAGTAAAGTGGGAACAGTGTATCGGAAAGGAGATACTCGTATCCCAAAACTAAATACTGTCGTTTCCATTGAAACGTGACTCGATTTAGGAGGAGAAGTCATTGAGCACATAGTATTTCATAGCGACGCAATTTCTGTGTTAATTCGTCAATGTGAGGGAGCGAGCGCTGAGGTAAAGAATGAATAGTGCATCGGAAAGGAGTTACTCGTATCCCAAAAGTAAATCCTGTCGTTTCCATTGAAACGTGACTCGATTTAGGAGGAGAAGTCATTGAGCACAAAGTATTTCATAGCGACGCAATTTCTGTGTTAATTATTCATGCGACTGAGCGAGGGATGTAGTAAAGTGCTAACAGCGCATCGGAAAGGAGATACTCGTATCCCAAAACTAAATCCTGTCGTTTCCATAGAAACGTTACACGATTTAGAAGGAGAAGTCATAGAACCCATAGTATTCCATAGCGAGCTATTTCTGTGTTAATTCGTCAATGTGAGGGAGCGAGCGTTGAGGTAAAGAATGAACAATGCATCGGAAAGGAGATACTCGTGTCCCAAAACTAAATCCTGTCGTTTCCATTGAAACGTGACTCGATTTAGGAGGAGAAGTCATTGAGCACATAGTATTTCATAGCGACGCAATTTCTGTGTTAATTATTCATGTGAGGGAGCCAGGGATGTAGTAAAGTGGGAACAGTGCATCGGAAAGGAGATACCCGTGTCCCAAAACTCAATCCTGTCGTTTCCATAGAAACAATACACGATTTAGAAAGAGAAGTCATAGAACCCATAGTATTTCATAGCGACGCAATTTCTCTGTTAATTAGTCAATGTGAGGGAGCGAGCGTTGACGTAAAGAATGAATAGTGCATCGGAAAGGAGATACTCGTATCCCAAAACTAATTCCTGTCGTTTCCATTGAAACGTGTCTCGATTTAGGAGGAGAAGTCATTGAGCACATAGTATTTCATAGCGACGCAATTTCTGTGTTAATTATTCATGTGAGGGAGCGAGGGATGTAGTAAAGTGGGAACAGTGCATCGGAAAGGAGATATTCGTGTCCCAAAACTCAGTCCTGTCGTTTCCATAGAAACGTTACACGATTTAGAAGGAGAAGTCATAGAACCCATAGTATTTCATAGCGACGCAATTTCTGTGTTAATTCGTCAATGTGAGGGAGCGAGCGTTGAGGTAAAGAATGAATAGTGCATCGGAAAGGAGATACTCGTATCCCAAAACTAGATCCTGTCTTTCCATTGAAACGTGACTCGATTTAGGAGGAGAAGTCATTGAGCACATAGTATTTCATAGCGACGCAGTTTATGTGTTAGTTATTCATGTGAGGGAGCGAGGGATGTAGTAAGGTGGGAACAGTGCATCGGAAAGGAGATACTCGTATCCCAAAACTAAATCCTGTCGTTTCCATTGAAACGTGACTCGATTTAGGAGGAGAAGTCATTGAGCACATAGTATTTCATAGCGACGCAATTACTGTGTTAATTATTCATGTGAGGGAGCGAGGGATGCAGTAAAGTGGGAACAGTGCATCGGAAAGGAGATACTCGTGTCCCAAAACTCAATCCTGTCGTTTCCATAGAGACGTTACACGATTTAGAAGGAGAAGTCATAGAACCCATAGTATTTCATAGCGACGCAATTTCGTTGTTAATTCGTCAATGAGAGGGAGCGAGCGTTGAGGTAAAGAATGAATAGTGCATCGGAAAGGAGTTACTCGTATCCCAAAACTAAATCCTGTCGTTTCAATAGAACCGTTACAAGATTTAGAAGGAGAAGTCATAGAACCCATAGAATTTCATAGCGACGCAATTTCTGTGTTAATTCGTCAATGTGAGAGAGCGAGCGTTGAGGTAAAGAATGAACAGTGCATCGGAAAGGAGATACTCGTGTCCCAAAACTAAATCATGTCGTTTCCATTGAAACGTGACTCGATTTAGGAGGAGAAGTCATTGAGCACATAGTATTTCATAGCGACGCAATTTCTGTGTTAATTATTCATGTGGGGCAGCGAGGGTCGTAGTAAAGTGGGAACAGTGCATCGGAAAGGAGATATTCGTATCCCAAAACTAAATCCTGTCGTTTCCATTGAAACGTGACTCGATTTAGGAGGAGAAGTCATTGAGCACATAGTATTTCATAGCGACGCAATTTCTGTGTTAATTATTCATGTGAAGGAGCGAGGGATGTAGTAAAGTGGGAACAGTGCATCGGAAAGGAGATACTCGTGTCCCAAAACTCAATCCTGTCGTTTCCATGGAAACGTTACACGATTTAGAAGGAGAAGTCATAGAACCCATAGTATTTCATAGCGACGACATTTCTGTGTTAATTCGTGAATGTGAGGGAGCGAGCGTTGAGGTAAAGAATGAATAGTGCATCGGAAAGGAGATACTCGTATCCCAAAACTAAATCCTGTCGTTTCCATTGAAACGTGACTCGATTTAGGAGGAGAAGTCATTGAGCACATAGTATTTCATAGCGACGCAATTTCTGTGTTAATTATTCATGTGAGGGAGCGAGGGATGTAGTAAAGTGGGAACAGTGCATCGGAAAGGAGATACTCGTATCCCAAAACTAAATCCTGTCGTTTCCATTGAAACGTGACTCGATTTAGGAGGAGAAGTCATTGAGCACATAGTATTTCATAGCCACGCAATTTCTGTGTTAATTACTCATGTGAGGGAGCGAGGGATGTAGTAAAGAGGGAACAGTGCATCAGAAAGGACATACTCGTATCCCAAAACTAAATCCTGCCGTTTCCATTGAAATGTGACTCGATTTAGGAGGAGAAGTCATTGAGCACATTGTATTTCATAGCGACGCAATTTCTGAGTTAATTATTCACGTGAGAGAGCGAGGGATGTAGTAAAGTGGGAACAGTGCATCGAAAAGTAGATCCTCGTGTCCCAAAACTCAATCCTGTCGTTTCCATAGAAACGTTACACGATTTAGAAGGAGAAGCCATAGAACCCATAGTATTCCATAGCGACGCAATTTCTGTGTTAATTCGTCAATGTGAGGGAGCGAGCGTTGAGGTAAAGAATGAATAGTGCATCGGAAAGGAGTTACTCGTATCCCAAAACTAAATCCTGTCGTTTCCATTGAAACGTGTCTCGATTTAGGAGGAGAAGTCATTGAGCACATAGTATTTCATAGCGACGCAATTTCTGTGTTAATTATTCATGTGAGGGAGCGAGGGATGTAGTAAAGTGGGAACACTGCATCGGAAAGGAAATACTCGTGTCCCAAAACTCAATCCTGTCGTTTCCGTAGAAACGTTACACGATTTATAAGGAGAAATCATTGAACCCATAGTATTTCATAGCGACGCAATTTCTGTGTTAATTCGTCAATGTGAGGGAGCGAGCGTTGAGGTATAGAATGAATAGTGCAACGGAAAGGAGTTACTCGTATCCCAAAACTAAATCCTGTCGTTTCCATTGAAACGTGTCTCGATTTAGGAGGAGGAGTCATTGAGCACATAGTATTTCATAGCGACGCAATTTCTGTGTTAATTATTCATGTGAGGGAGCGAGGGATGTAGTAAAGTGGGGACAGTGCATCGGGAAGGAGTTACTCGTATCCCAAAACTAAATCCTGTCGTTTCCATTGAAACGTGACTCGATTTAGGAGGAGAAGTCATTGAGCACATAGTATTTCATAGCGACGTAGTTTCTGTGTTAATTATTGATGTGAGGGAGCGAGGGATGTAGTAAAGTGGGAACAGTGCATCGGAAAGGAGATACTCGTATCGCAAAACTAAATCCTGTCGTTTCCATTGAAACGTGACTCGATTTAGGAGGAGAAGTCATTGAGGACATAGTATTTCATAGCGACGCAATTTCTGCGTTAATTCGTCAATGTGAGGGAGCGAGCGTTGAGGTAAAGAATGAATAATACATCGGAAAGGAGTTACTCGTATCCCAAAACTAAATCCTGTCGTTTCCATTGAAACGTGACTCGATTTAGGAGGTGAAGTCATTGAGCCCATAGTATTTCATAGCGACGCAATTACTGTCTTAATTATTCATGTGAGGGAGCGAGGGATGTAGTAAAGTGGGAACAGTGCATCGGAAAGGAGATACTCGTGTCCCAAAACTCAATCCTGTCGTTTCCATAGAGACGTTACACGATTTAGAAGGAGAAGTCATAGAACCCATAGTATTTCATAGCGACGCAATTTCGTTGTTAATTCGTCAATGAGAGGGAGCGAGCGTTGAGGTAAAGAATGAATAGTGCATCGGAAAGGAGTTACTCGTATCCCAAAACTAAATCCTGTCGTTTCCATAGAAACGTTACACGATTTAGAAGGAGAAGTCATAGAACCCATTGAATTTCATAGCGACGCAATTTCTATGTTAATTCGTCAATGTGAGGGAGCGAGCGTTGAGGTAAAGAATGAACTGTGCATCAGAAAGTAGATACTCGTGTCCCAAAACTAAATCCTGTCGTTTCCATTGAAAGGTGACTCGATTTAGGAGGAGAGGTCATTGAGCACATAGTATTTCATAGCGACGCAATTTCTGTGTTAATTTGTCAATGTGAGGGAGCGAGCGTTGAGGTAAAGAATGAATCGTGCATTGGAAAGGAGATACTCGTATCCCAAAACTAAATCCTATCGTTTCCATTGAAACGTGACTCGATGTAGGAGGAGAAGTCATTGAGCACATAGTATTTCATAGCGACGCAATTTCTGTGTTAATTATTCATGTGAGGCAGCGAGGGCTGTAGTAAAGTGGGAACAGTGCATCGGAAAGGAGATATTCGTATCCCAAAACTAAATCCTGACGTTGCCATTGAAACGTGACTCGATTTAGGAGTAGAAGTCATTGAGCACATAGTATTTCATGGCGACGCAATTTCTGTGTTAATTATTCATGTGAAGGAGAGAGGGATGTAGTAAAGTGGGAACAGTGCGTCGGAATGGAGATACTCGTGTCCCAAAACTCAATCCTGTCGTTTCCATAGAAACGTTACACGATTTAGAAGGAGATGTCATAGAACCCATAGTATTTCATAGCGACGCCATTTGTGTGTTAATTCGTGAATGTGAGGGAGCGAGCGTTGAGGTAAAGAATGAATAGTGCATCGGAAGGGAGATACTCGTATCCCAAAACTAAATACTGTCGTTTCCATTGAAACGTGACTCGATTTAGGAGGAGAAGTCATTGAGCACATAGTAATTCATAGCGACGCAATTTCTGTGTTAATTATTCATGTGAGGGAGCGAGGGATGTAGTAAAGTGGGAACAGTGCATCGGAAAGGAGATACTCGTATCCCAAAACTAAATCCTGTCGTTTCCTTTGAAACGTGACTCGAATTAGGGGCAGAAGTCATTGAGCACATAGTATTTCATAACGACGCAATTTCTGTGTTAATTATTCATGTGAGGGAGCGAGGGATGTAGTAAAGAGGGAACAGTGCATCGGAAAGGAGATACTCGTATCCCAAAACTAAATCCTGCCGTTTCCATTGAAACGTGACTCGATTTAGGAGGAGAAGTCATTGAGCACATTGTATTTCATAGCGACGCAATTTCTGTGTTAATTATTCATGTGAGAGAGCGAGGGATGTAGTAAAGTGGGAACAGTGCATCGAAAAGTAGATCCTCGTGTCCCAAAACTCAATCCTGTCGTTTCCATAGAAACGTTACACGATTTAGAAGGAGAAGTCATAGAACCCATAATATTTCATAGCGACGCAATGTCTTTGTTAATTCGTCAATGTGAGGGAGCGAGCGTTGAGGTAAAGAATGAATAGTGCATCGGAAAGGAGTTACTCGTATCCCAAAACTAAATCCTGTCGTTTCCATTGAAACGTGTCTCGATTTAGGAGGAGAAGTCATTGAGCACATAGTATTTCATAGCGACGCAATTTCTGTGTTAATTATTCATGTGAGGGAGCGAGGGATGTAGTAAAGTGGGAACAGTGCATTGGAAAGGAGTTACTCGTATCCCAAAACTAAATCTTGTCGTTTCCATTGAAACGTGACTCGATTTAGGAGGAGAAGTCATTGAGCACATAGTATTTCATAGCGACGCAATTTCTGTGTTAATTATTCATGTGAGGGAGCGAGGGATGTAGTAAAGTGGGAACAGTGCATCGGAAAGGAGATACTCGTATCCCAAAACTAAATCCTGTCGTTTAAATTGAAACTTGACTCGATTTAGGAGGAGAACTCATTGAGCACATAGTATTTCATAGCGACGCAATTTCTGTGTTAATTATTCATGTGAGGGAGCGAGGGATGTAGTAAAGTGGGAACAGTGCATCGGAAAGGAGATACTCGTGTCCCAAAACTCAATCCTGTCGTTTCCATAGAAACGTTACACGATTTAGAAGGAGAAAGCATTGAACCCATAGTATTTCATAGCGACGCAATTTCTGTGTTAATTCGTCAATGTGAGGGAGCGAGCGTTAAGGTAAAGAATGAATAGTGCATCGGAAAGGAGATACTCGTATCCCAAAATTAATCCTGTCGTTTCCATTGAAACGTGACTCGATTTAGGAGGAGAAGTCATTGAGCACATAGTATTTCATAGCGACGCAATTTCTGTGTTAATTATTCATGTGAGGGAGCGAGGGATGTAGTAAAGTGGGAACAGTGCATCGGAAAGGAGATACACGTACCCCAAAACTAAATCCTGTCGTTGCCATTGAAACGTGACTCGATTTAGGAGGAGACGTCATTGAGCACATAGTATTACATAGCGACGCAATTTCTCTGTTAATTCGTCAATGTGAGGGAGCGAGCGTTGAGGTAAAGAATGAATGGTGGATCGGAAAGGAGATACTCGTATCCCAAAACTAAATCCTGTCGTTTCAATTGAAACGTGACTCGATTTAGGAGGAGAAGTCATTGAGCACATAGTATTTCATTGCGACGCAATTTCTGTGTTAATTATTCATGTGAGGGAGCGAGGGATGTAGTAAAGTGGGAACAGTGCATCGGAAAGGAGTTACTCGTATCCCAAAACTAAATCTTGTCGTTTCCATTGAAACGTAACTCGATTTAGGAGGAGAAGTCATTGAGCACATAGTATTTCATAGAGACGCAATTTCTGTGTTAATTATTCATGTGAGGGTGCGAGGGATGTAGTAAAGTGGGAACAGTGCATCGGAAAGGAGATACTCCTATCCCAAAACTAAATCCTGTCGTTTCCATTGAAACTTGATTCGATTTAGAAGGAGAACTCATTGAGCACATAGTATTTCATAGCGACGCAATTTCTGTGTTAATTATTCATGTGAGGGAGCGAGGGATGTAGTAAAGTGGGAACAGTGCATCGGAATGGAGATACTCGTGTCCCTAAACTCAATCCTGTCGTTTCCATAGAAACGTTACACGATTTAGAAGGAGAAGTCATAGAACCCATAGTATTTCATAGCGACGCAATTTGTGTGTTAATTCGTCAATGTGAGGGAGCGAGCGTTGAGGTAAAAAATGAATAGTGCATCGGAAAGGAGATACTCGTATCCCAAAACTAAATCCTGTCGTTCCCATTGATACGTGACTCGATTTAGGGGGAGAAGTCATTGAGCACATAGTATTTCATAGCGACGCAATTTCTGTGTTAATTATTCATGTGAGGGAGCGAGGGATGTAGTAAAGTGGGAACAGTGCATCGGAAAGGAGATCCTCGTATCCCAAAACTAAATCCTGTCGTTTCCATTGAAACGTAATTCGATTTAGGAGGAGAAGTCATTGAGCACATTGTATTTCATAGCGACGCAATTTCTGTGTTAATTATTCATGTGAGGGAGCGAGGGATGTAGTAAAGTGGGAACACTGCATCGGAAAGGAGATACTCGTGTCCCAAAACTCAATCCTGTCGTTTCCGTAGAAACGTTACACGATTTAGAAGGAGAAGTCATCGAACCCATAGTATTTCATAGCGACGCCATTTGTGTGTTAATTCGTGAATGTGAGGGAGCGAGCGTTGAGGTAAAGAATGAATAGTGCATCGGAAGGGAGATACTCGTATCCCAAAACTAAATACTGTCGTTTCCTTTGAAACGTGACTCGAATTAGGAGCAGAAGTCATTGAGCACATAGTATTTCATAGCGACGCAATTTCTGTGTTAATTACTCATGTGAGGGAGCGAGGGATGTAGTAAAGTGGGAACAGTGCATCGGAAAGGAGATACTCGTATCCCAAGACTAAATCCTGGCGTTTCCATTGAAACGTGACTCGATTTAGGAGGAGAAGTCATTGAGCACACAGTATTTCATAGCGACGCAATTTCTGTGTTAATTCGTCAATGTGAGGGAGCGAGCGTTGAGGTAAAGAATGAATAGTGCATCGGAAAGAAGTTACTCGTATCCCAAAACTAAATCCTGTCGTTTCCATTGAAACGTGACTCGATTTAGGAGGAGAAGTCATTGAGCACATAGTATTTCATAGCGACGCTATTTCGGTGTTAATTATTCATGTGAGGGAGCGAGGGATGTAGTAAAGTGGGAACAGTGCATCGGAAAGGAGATACTCGTGTCCCAAAACTCAATCCTGTCGTTTCCATAGAAACGTTACACGATTTAGAAAGAGAAGTCATAGAACCCATAGTATTTCATAGCGACGCAATTTCTCTGTCAATTCGTCAATGTGAGGGAGCGAGCGTTAAGGTAAATAAAGAATAGTGCATCGGAAAGGAGATACTCGTATCCCAAAATTAAATCCTGTCGTTTCCATTGAAACTTGTCTCGATGTAGGAGGAGAAGTCATTGAGCACATAGTATTTCATAGCGACGCAATTTCTGTGTTAATTATTCATGTGAGGGAGCGAGGGATGTAGTAAAGTGGGAACACTGCATCGGAAAGGAGATACTCGTGTCCCAAAACTCAATCCGGTCCTTTCCGTAGAAACGTTACACGATTTAGAAGGAGAAGTCATAGAACCCATAATATTTCATAGCGACGCAATTTCTGTGTTAATTCGTCAATGTGAGGGAGCGAGCGTTGAGGTAAAGAATGAATAGTGCATCGGAAAGGAGTTACTCGTATCCCAAAACTAAATCCTGTCGTTTCCATTGAAACGTGACTCGATTTAGGAGGAGAAGTCATTGAGCACATAGTATGTCATAGCGACGCAATTTCTGTGTTAATTATTCATGTGAGGGAGCGAGGGACGTAGTAAAGTGGGAACAGTGCATCGGAAAGGAGATACACGTATCCCAAAACTAAATCCTGTCGTTTCCATTGAAACGTGACTCGATTTAGGAGGAGAAGTCATTGAGCACATAGCATTTCATAGCGACGCAATTTCTGTGTTAATTCGTCAATGTGAGGGAGCGAGCGTTGAGGTAAAGAATGAATGGTGCATCGGAAAGGAGATACTCGTATCCCAAAACTAAATCCTGTCGTTTCAATTGAAACGTGACTCGATTTAGGAGGAGAAGTCATTGAGCACATAGTATTTCATAGCGACGCAATTTCTGTGTTAATTATTCATGTGAGGGAGCGAGGGATGTAGTAAAGTGGGAACAGTGCATTGGAAAGGAGTTACTCGTATCCCAAAACTAAATCCTGTCGTTTCCATTGAAACGTGACTCGATTTAGGAGGAGAAGTCATTGAGCACATAGTATTTCATAGCGACGCAATTTCTGTGTTAATTATTCATGTGAGGGCGCGTGGGATGTAGTAAAGTGGGAACAGTGCATGGGAAAGGAGATACTCGTATCCCAAAACTAAATACTGTCGTTTCCATTGAAACTTGACTCGATTTAGGAGGAGAGCTCATTGAGCACATAGTATTTCATAGCGACGCAATTTCTGTGTTAATTATTCATGTGAGGGAGCGAGGGATGTAGTAAAGTGGGAACAGTGCATCGGAAAGGAGATACTCGTGTCCCAAAACTCAATCCTGTCGTTTCCATAGAAACGTTACACGATTTAGAAGGAGAAGGCCTAGAACCCATAGTATTTCATAGCGACGCAATTTCTGTGTTAATTCGTCAATGTGAGGGAGCGAGCGTTAAGGTAAAGAATGAATAGTGCATCGGAAAGGAGATACTCGTATCCCAAAACTAAATCCTGTCGTTTCCATTGAAACGTGACTCGATTTAGGAGGAGAAGTCATTGAGCACATAGTATTTCATAGCGACGCAATTTCTGTGTTAATTATTCATGTGAGGGAGTGAGGGATGTAGTAAAGTGGGAACAGTGCATCGGAAAGGAGTTACACGTACCCCAAAACTAAATCCTGTCGTTGCCATTAAAAACGTGACTCGATTTAGGAGGAGACGTCATTGAGCACATAGTATTACATAGCGACGCAATTTCTGTGTTAATTCGTCAATGTGAGGGAGCGAGCGTTGAGGTAAAGAATGAATGGTGCATCGGAAAGGAGATACTCGTATCCCAAAACTAAATCCTGTCGTTTCAATTGAAACGTGACTCGATTTAGGAGGAGAAGTCATTGAGCACATAGTATTTCATTGCGACGCAATTTCTGTGTTAATTATTCATGTGAGGGAGCGAGGGATGTAGTAAAGTGGAAACAGTGCATCGGAAAGGAGTTACTCGTATCCCAAAACTAAATCTTGTCGTTTCCATTGAAACGTAACTCGATTTAGGAGGAGAAGTCATTGAGCACACAGTATTTCATAGAGACGCAATTTCTGTGTTAATTATTCATGTGAGGGTGCGAAGGATGTAGTAAAGTGGGAACAGTGCATCGGAAAGGAGATACTCCTATCCCAAAACTAAATCCTGTCGTTTCCATTGAAACTTGATTCGATTTAGAAGGAGAACTCATTGAGCACATAGTATTTCATAGCGACGCAATTTCTGTGTTAATTATTCATGTGAGGGAGCGAGGGATGTAGTAAAGTGGGAACAGTGCATCGGAATGGAGATACTCGTGTCCCAAAACTCAATCCTGTCGTTTCCATGGAAACGTTACACGATTTAGAAGGAGAAGTCATAGAACCCATAGTATTTCATAGCGACGCAATTTCTGTGTTAATTCGTCAATGTGAGGTAGCGAGCGTTGAGGTAAAGAATGAATAGTGCATCGGAAAGGAGATACTCGTATCCCAAAACTAAATCCTGTCGTTTCCATTGAAACGTGACTCGATTTAGGAGGAGAACTCATTGAGCACATAGTATTTCATAGCGACGCAATTTCTGTGTTAATTATACATGTGAGGGAGCGAGGGATGTAGTAAAGTGGGAACAGTGCATCGGAAAGGAGATCCTCGTATCTCAAAACTAAATCCTGTCGTTTCCATTGAAACGTAACTCGATTTAGGAGGAGAAGTCATTGAGCACATTGTATTTCATAGCGACGCAATTTCTGTGTTAATTATTCATGTGAGGGAGCGAGGGATGTAGTAAAGTGGGAACAGTGCATCGGAAAGGAGATACTCGTGTCCCAAAACTAAATCCTGTCGTTTCCATAGAAACGTTACACGATTTAGAAGGAGAAGTCATAGAACCCATAGTATTTCATAGCGACGCAATTTCTGTGTTAATTCGTCATTGTGAGGGAGCGAGCGTTGAGGTAAAGAATGAATAGTGCATCGGAAAGGAGTTACTCGTATCCCAAAACTAAATCCTGTCGTTTCCATTGAAACGTGTCTCGATTTAGGAGGAGAAGTCATTGAGCACATAGTATTTCATAGCGACGCAATTTCTGTGTTAATTATTCATGTGAGGGAGCGAGGGATGTAGTAAAGTGGGAACACTGCATCGGAAAGGAGATACTCGTGTCCCAAAACTCAATCCTGTCGTTTCCGTAGAAACGTTACACGATTTAGAAGGAGAAGTCATAGAACCCATAGTATTTCATAGCGAGGCAATTTCTGTGTTAATTCGTCAATGTGAGGGAGCGAGCGTTGAGGTAAAGAATGAATAGTGCATCGGAAAGGAGTTACTCGTATCCCAAAACTAAATCCTGTCGTTTCCATTGAAACGTGACTCGATTTAGGAGGAGAAGTCATTGAGCACATAGTATTTCATAGCGACGCAATTTCTGTGTTAATTATTCATGAGAGGGAGCGAGGGATGTAGTAAAGTGGGAACAGTGCATCGGAAAGGAGATACTTGTGTCCCAAAACTCAATACTGTCGTTTCCATAGAAACGTTACACAATTTAGAAGGAGAAGTCATAGAACCCATAGTATTTCATAGCGACGCAATTTCTGTGTTAATTCGTCAATGTGAGGGAGCGAGCTTGAGGTAAAGAATGAATAGTGCATCGGAAAGGAGATACTCGTATCCCAAAATTAATACTGTCGTTTCCATTGAAACGTGACTCGATTTAGGAGCAGAAGTCATTGAGCACATAGTATTTCATAGCGACGCAATTTCTGTGTTAATTACTCATGTGAGGGAGCGAGGGATGTAGTAAAGTGGGAACAGTGCATCGGAAAGGAGATACTCGTATCCCAAAACTAAATCCTGTCGTTTCCATTGAAACGTGACTCGATTTAGGAGTAGAAGTCATTGAGCACATAGTATTTCATAGCGACGCAATTTCTGTGTTAATTCGTCAATGTGAGGGAGCGAGCGTTGAGGTAAAGAATGAATAGTGCATCGGAAAGGAGTTACTTGTATCCCAAAACTAAATCCTGCCGTTTCCATTGAAACGTGACTCGATTTAGGAGGAGAAGTCATTGAGCACATAGTATTTCATAGCGATGCTATTTCGGTGTTAATTATTCATGTGAGGGAGCGAGGGATGTAGTAAAGTGGGAACAGTGCATCGTAAAGGAGATACTCGTGTCCCAAAACTCAATCCTGTCGTTTCCATAGAAACGTTACACGATTTAGAAAGAGAAGTCATAGAACCCACAGTATTTCATAGCGACGCAATTTCTCACTTAATTCGTCAATGTGAGGGAGCGAGCGTTGGGGTAAAGAATGAATAGTGCATCGGAAAGGAGATACTCGTATCCCAAAATTAAATCCTGTCGTTTCCATTGAAACGTGTCTCGATTTAGGAGGAGAAGTCATTGAGCACATAGTATTCCATAGCGGCGCAATTTCTGTGTTAATTATTCATGTGAGGGAGCGAGGGATGTAGTAAAGTGGGAACAGTGCATCGGAAAGGAGATACTCGTATCCCAAAACTAGATCCTGTCGTTTCCATTGAAACGTGACTCGATTTAGGAGGAGAATTCATTGAGCACATAGTATTTCATAGCGACGCAATTTCTGTGTTAGTTATTCATGTGAGGGAGCGAGGGATGTAGTAAAGAGGGAAGAGTGCATCTGAAAGGATATACTCGTATCCCAAAACTAAATCCTGCCGTTTCCATTGAAACGTGACTCGATTTAGGAGGAGAAGACATTGAGCACATTGTATTTCATAGCGACGCAATTTCTGTGTTAATTATTCATGTGAGAGAGCGAGGGATGTAGTAAAGTGGGAACAGTGCATCGAAAAGTAGATCCTCGTGTCCCAAAACTCAATCCTGTCGTTTCCATAGAAACGTTACACGATTTAGAAGGAGAAGTCATAGAACCCATAATATTTCATAGCGACGCCATTTCTTTGTTAATTCGTCAATGTGAGGGAGCGAGCGTTGAGGTAAAGAATGAATAGTGCATCGGAAAGGAGTTACTCGTATCCCAAAACTAAATCCTGTCGTTTCCATTGAAACGTGTCTCGATTTAGGAGGAGAAGTCATTGAGCACATAGTATTTCATAGCGACGCAATTTCTGTGTTAATTATTCATGTGAGGGAGCGAGGGATGTAGTAAAGTGGGAACACTGCATCGGAAAGGAGATACTCGTGTCCCAAAACTCAATCCGGTCCTTTCCGTAGTAACGTTACACGATTTAGAATGAGAAGTCATAGAACCCATAATATTTCATAGCGACGCAATTTCTGTGTTAATTCGTCAATGTGAGGGAGCGAGCGTTGAGGTAAAGAATGAATAGTGCATCGGAAAGGAGTTACTCGTATCCCAAAACTAAATCCTGTCGTTTCCATTGAAACATGACTCGATTTAGGAGGAGAAGTCATTGAGCACATAGTATGTCATAGCGACGCTATTTCTGTGTTAATTATTCATGTGAGGGAGCGAGGGATGTAGTAAAGTGGGAACAGTGCATCGGAAAGGAGATACACGTATCCCAAAACTAAATCCTGTCGTTTCCATTGAAACGTTACTCGATTTAGGAGGAGAAGTCATTGAGCACATAGCATTTCATAGCGACGCAATTTCTGTGTTAATTCGTCAATGTGAGGGAGCGAGCGTTGAGGTAAAGAATGAATGGTGCATCGGAAAGGAGATAGTCGTATCCCAAAACTAAATCCTGTCGTTTCAACTGAAACGTGACTCGATTTAGGAGGAGAAGTCATTGAGCACATAGTATTTCATAGCGACGCAATTTCTGTGTTAATTATTCATGTGAGGGAGCGAGGGATGTAGTAAAGTGGGAACAGTGCATTGGAAAGGAGTTACTCGTATCCCAAAACTAAATCCTGTCGTTTCCATTGAAACGTGACTCGATTTAGGAGGAGAAGTCATTGAGCACATAGTATTTCATAGCGACGCAATATCTGTGTTAATTATTCATGTGAGGGAGCGAGGGATGTAGTAAAGTGGGAACAGTGCATGGGAAAGGAGATACTCGTATCCCAAAACTAAATACTGTCGTTTCCATTGAAACTTGACTCGATTTAGGAGGAGAGCTCATTGAGCACATAGTATTTCATAGCGACGCAATTTCTGTGTTAATTATTCATGTGAGGGAGCGAGGGATGTAGTAAAGTGGGAACAGTGCATCGGAAAGGAGATACTCGTGTCCCAAAACTCAATCCTGTCGTTTCCATAGAAACGTTACACGATTTAGAAGGAGAAGTCATAGAACCCATAGTATTTCATAGCGACGCAATTTCTGTGTTAATTCGTCATTGTGAGGGAGCGAGCGTTGAGGTAAAGAATCAATAGTGCATCGGAAAGGAGTTACTCGTATCCCAAAACTAAATCCTGTCGTTTCCATTGAAACGTGTCTCGATTTAGGAGGAGAAGTCATTGAGCACATAGTATTTCATAGCGACGCAATTTCTGTGTTAATTATTCATGTGAGGGAGCGAGGGATGTAGTAAAGTGGGAACACTGCATCGGAAAGTAGATACTCGTGTCCCAAAACTCAATCCTGTAGTTTCCGTAGAAACGTTACACGATTTAGAGGGAGAAGTCATAGAACCCATAGTATTTCATAGCGAGGCAATTTCTGTGTTAATTCGTCAATGTGAGGGAGCGAGCGTTGAGGTAAAGAATGAATAGTGCATCGGAAAGGAGTTACTCGTATCCCAAAACTAAATCCTGTCGTTTCCATTGAAACGTGACTCGATTTAGGAGGAGAAATCATTGAGCACATAGTATTTCATAGCGACGCAATTTCTGTGTTAATTATTCATGAGAGGGAGCGAGGGATGTAGTAAAGTGGGAACAGTGCATCGGAAAGGAGATACTCGTGCCCCAAAACTCAATACTGTCGTTTCCATAGAACCGTTACACGATTTAGAAGGAGAAGTCATAGAACCCATAGTATTTCATAGCGACGCAATTTCTGTGTTAATTCGTCAATGTGAGGGAGCGAGCTTGAGGTAAAGAATGAATAGTGCATCGGAAAGGAGATACTCGTATCCCAAAACTAAATACTGTCGTTTCCATTGAAACGTGACTCGATTTAGGAGCAGAAGTCATTGAGCACATAGTATTTCATAGCGACGCAATTTCTGTGTTAATTATTCATGTGAGGGAGCGAGGGATGTAGTAAAGTGGGAACAGTGCATCGGAAAGGAGTTACTCGTATCCCAAAACTAAATCTTGTCGTTTCCATTGAAACGTGACTCGATTTAGGAGGAGAAGTCATTGAGCACATAGTATTTCATAGCGACGCAATTTCTGTGTTAATTATTCATGTGAGGGAGCGAGGGGTGTAGTAAGGTGGGAACAGTGCATCGGAAAGGAGATCCTCGTACCCCAAAACTAAATCCTGTCGTTTCCATTGAAACGTAACTCGATTTAGGAGGAGAAGTCATTGAGCACATTGTATTTCATAGCGACGCAATTTCTGTGTTAATTATTCATGTTAGGGTGCGAGGGATGTAGTAAAGTGGGAACAGTGCATCGGAAAGGAGATACTCCTATCCCAAAACCAAATCCTGTCGTTTCCATTGAAACTTGATTCGATTTACAAGGAGAACTCATTGAGCACATAGTATTTCATAGCGACGCAATTTCTGTGTTAATTATTCATGTGAGGGAGCGAGGGATGTAGTAAAGTGGGAACAGTGCATCGGAATGGAGATACTCGTGTCCCAAAACTCAATCCTGTCGTTTCCATAGAAACGTTACACGATTTAGAAGGAGAAGTCATAGAACCCATAGTATTTCATAGCGACGCAATTTCTGTGTTAATTCGTCAATGTGAGGGAGCGAGCGTTGAGGTAAAGAATGAATAGTGCATCGGAAAGGAGATACTCGTATCCCAAAACTAAATCCTGTCGTTTCCATTGAAACGTGACTCGATTTAGGAGGAGAAGTCATTGAGCACATAGTATTTCATAGCGACGCAATTTCTGTGTTAATTATTCATGTGAGGGAGCGAGGGATGTAGTAAAGAGGGAACAGTGCATCGGAAAGGAGATCCTCGTATCCCAAAACTTAATCCTGTCGTTTCCATTGAAACGTAACTCGATTTAGGAGGAGAAGTCATTGAGCACATTGTATTTTATAGCGACGCAATTTCTGTGTTAATTATTCATGTGAGGGAGCGAGGGATGTAGTAAAGTGGGAACAGTGCATCGGAAAGGAGATCCTCGTGTCCCAAAACTAAATCCTGTCGTTTCCATAGAAACGTTACACGATTTAGAAGGAGAAGTCATAGATCCCATAGTATTTCATAGCGACGCAATTTCTGTGTTAATTCGTCATTGTGAGGGAGCGAGCGTTGAGGTAAAGAATGAATAGTGCATCGGAAAGGAGTTACTCGTATCCCAAAACTAAATCCTGTCGTTTCCATTGAAACGTGTCTCGATTTAGGAGGAGAAGTCATTGAGCACATAGTATTTCATAGCGACGCAATTTCTGTGTTAATTATTCATGTGAGGGAGCGAGGGATGTAGTAAAGTGGGAACACTGCATCGGAAAGGAGATACTCGTGTCCCAAAACTCAATCCTGTCGTTTCCGTAGAAACGTTACACGATTTAGAAGGAGAAGTCATAGAACCCATAGTATTTCATAGCGAGGCAATTTCTGTATTAATTCGTCAATGTGAGGGAGCGAGCGTTGAGGTAAAGAATGAATAGTGCATCGGAAAGGAGTTACTCGTATCCCAAAACTAAATCCTGTCGTTTCCATTGAAACGTGACTCGATTTAGGAGGAGAAGTCATTGAGCACATAGTATTTCATAGCGACGCAATTTCTGTGTTAATTATTCATGAGAGGGAGCGAGGGATGTAGTAAAGTGGGAACAGTGCATCGGAAAGGAGATACTCGTGTCCCAAAACTCAATACTGTCGTTTCCATAGAAACGTTACACGATTTAGAAGGAGAAGTCATAGAACCCATAGTATTTCATAGCGACGCAATTTCTGTGTTAATTCGTCAATGTGAGGGAGCGAGCTTGAGGTAAAGAATGAATAGTGCATCGGAAAGGAGATACTCGTATCCCAAAACTAAATACTGTCGTTTCCATTGAAACGTGACTCGATTTAGGAGCAGAAGTCATTGAGCACATAGTATTTCATAGCGACGCAATTTCTGTGTTAATTACTCATGTGAGGGAGCGAGGGATGTAGTAAAGTGGGAACAGTGCATCGGAAAGAAGATACTCGTATCCCAAAACTAAATCCTGTCGTTTCCATTGAAACGTGACTCGATTTAGGAGGAGAAGTCATTGAGCACATAGTATTTCATAGCGACGCAATTTCTGTGTTAATTCGTCAATGTGAGGGAGCGAGCGTTGAGGTAAAGAATGAATAGTGCATCGGAAAGGAGTTACTCGTATCCCAAAACTAAATCCTGTCGTTTCCATTGAAACGTGACACGATTTAGGAGAAGAAGTCATTGAGCACATAGTATTTCATAGCGATGCTATTTCGGTGTTAATTATTCATTATTAAAGTAAAGTGGGAACAGTGCATCGGAAAGGAGATACTCGTGTCCCAAAACTCAATCCTGTCGTTTCCATAGAAACGTTACACGATTTAGAAAGAGAAGTCATAGAACCCACAGTATTTCATAGCGACGCAATTTCTCTGTTAATTCGTCAATGTGAGGGAGCGAGCGTTGAGGTAAAGAATGAATAGTGCATCGGAAAGGAGATACTCGTATCCCAAAATTAAATCCTGTCGTTTCCATTGAAACGTGTCTCGATTTAGGAGGAGAAGTCATTGAGCACATAGTATTCCATAGCGGCGCAATATCTGTGTTAATTATTCATGTGAGGGAGCGAGGGATGTAGTAAAGTGGGAACAGTGCATCGGAAAGGAGATACTCGTATCCCAAAACTAGATCCTGTCGTTTCCATTGAAACGTGACTCGATTTAGGAGGAGAATTCATTGAGCACATAGTATTTCATAGCGACGCAATTTCTGTGTTAGTTATTCATGTGAGGGAGCGAGGGATGTAGTAAAGAGGGAAGAGTGCATCGGAAAGGAGATACTCGTATCCCAAAACTAAATCCTGCCGTTTCCATTGAAACGTGACTCGATTTAGGAGGAGAAGTCACTGAGCACATTGTATTTCATAGCGACGCAATTTCTGTGTTAATTATTCATGTGAGAGAGCGAGGGATGTAGTAAAGTGGGAACAGTGCATCGAAAAGTAGATCCTCGTGTCCCAAAACTCAATCCTGTCGTTTCCATAGAAACGTTACACGATTTAGAAGGAGAAGTCATAGAACCCATAATATTTCATAGCGACGCAATTTCTTTGTTAATTCGTCAATGTGAGGGAGCGAGCGTTGAGGTAAAGAATGAATAGTGCATCGGAAAGGAGTTACTCGTATCCCAAAACTAAATCCTGTCGTTTCCATTGAAACGTGTCTCGATTTAGGAGGAGAAGTCATTGAGCACATAGTATTTCATAGCGACGCAATTTCTGTGTTAATTATACATGTGAGGGAGCGAGGGATGTAGTAAAGTGGGAACACTGCATCGGAAAGGAGATACTCGTGTCCCAAAACTCAATCCGGTCCTTTCCGTAGAAACGTTACACGATTTAGAAGGAGAAGTCATAGAACCCATAATATTTCATAGCGACGCAATTTCTGTGTTAATTCGTCAATGTGAGGGAGCGAGCGTTGAGGTAAAGAATGAATAGTGCATCGGAAAGGAGTTACTCGTATCCCAAAACTAAATCCTGTCGTTTCCATTGAAACGTGACTCGATTTAGGAGGAGAAGTCATTGAGCACATAGTATGTCATAGCGACGCAATTTCTGTGTTAATTATTCATGTGAGGGAGCGAGGGATGTAGTAAAGTGGGAACAGTGCATCGGTAAGGAGATACACCTATCCCAAAACTAAATCCTGTCGTTTCCATTGAACGTGACTCGATTTAGGAGGAGAAGTCATTGAGCACATAGTATTTCATAGCGACGCAATTTCTGTGTTAATTCGTCAATGTGAGGGAGCGACCGTTGAGGTATAGAATGAATGGTGCATCGGAAAGGAGATACTCGTATCCCAAAACTAAATCCTGTCGTTTCAATTGAAACGTGACTCGATTTAGGAGGAGAAGTCATTGAGCACATAGTATTTCATAGCGACGCAATTTCTGTGTTAATTATTCATGTGAGGGAGCGAGGGATGTAGTAAAGTGGGAACAGTGCATTGGAAAGGAGTTACTCGTATCCCAAAACTAAATCCTGTCGTTTCCGTGGAAACTTGACTCGATTTAGGAGGAGAACTCATTGAGCACATAGTATTTCATAGCGACGCAATTTCTGTGTTAATTATTCATGTGAGGGAGCGAGGGATGTAGTAAAGTGGGAACAGTGCATCGGAAAGGAGATATTCGTATCCCAAAACTAAATCCTGTCGTTTCCATTGAAACGTGACTCGATTTAGGAGGATAAGTCATTGAGCACATAGTATTTCATAGCGACGCAATTTCTGTGTTAATTATTCATGTAAGGGAGCGAGGGATGTAGTAAAGTGGGAACAGTGCATCGGAAAGGAGATACTCGTATCCCAAAAATAAATCCTGTCGTTTCCATTGAAACGTGACTCGATTTAGGAGGAGAAATCATTGAGCACATAGTATTACATAGCGACGAATTTTTTGTGTTAATTCGTCAATGTGAGGGAGCGTGCGTTGAGGTGAAGAATGAATAGTGCATCGGAAAGGAGATACTCGTATCCCAAAACTAAATCGTGTCTTTTCCATTGAAACGTGACTCGATTTAGGAGGAGAAGTCATTGAGCACATAGTATTTCATAGCGACGCAATTTCTGTGTTAATTATTCATGTGAGGGAGCGAGGGAAGTAGTAAAGTGGGAACAGTGCATCGGAAAGGAGATACTCGTATCCCAAAACTAAATCCTGTCGTTTCCATTGAAACGTGTCTCGATTTAGGAGGAGAAGTCATTGAGCACATAGTATTTCATAGCGACGCAATTTCTGTGTTAATTATTCATGTGAGGGAGCGAGGGATGTAGTAAAGTGGGAACACTGCATCGGAAAGGAGATACTCGTGTCCCAAAACTCAATCCTGTCGTTTCCGTAGAAACGTTACACGATTTAGAAGGAGAAGTCATAGAACCCATAGTATTTCATAGCGAGGCAATTTCTGTATTAATTCGTCAATGTGAGGGAGCGAGCGTTGAGGTAAAGAATGAATAGTGCATCGGAAAGGAGTTACACGTATCCCAAAACTAAATCCTGTCGTTTCCATTGAAACGTGACTAGATTTAGGAGGAGAAGTCATTGAGCACATAGTATTTCATAGCGACGCAATTTCTGTGTTAATTATTCATGAGAGGGAGCGAGGGATGTAGTAAAGTGGGAACAGTGCATCGGAAAGGAGATACTCGTGTCCCAAAACTCAATACTGTCGTTTCCATAGAAACGTTACACGATTTAGAAGGAGAAGTCATAGAACCCATAGTATTTCATAGCGACGCAATTTCTGTGTTAATTCGTCAATGTGAGGGAGCGAGCTTGAGGTAAAGAATGAATAGTGGATCGGAAAGGAGATACTCGTATCCCAAAACTAAATACTGTCGTTTCCATTGAAACGTGACTCGATTTAGGAGCAGAAGTCATTGAGCACATAGTATTTCATAGCGACGCAATTTCTGTGTTAATTACTCATGTGAGGGAGCGAGGGATGTAGTAAAGTGGGAACAGTGCATCGGAAAGAAGATACTCGTATCCCAAAACTAAATCCTGTCGTTTCCATTGAAACGTGACTCGATTTAGGAGGAGAAGTCATTGAGCACATAGTATTTCATAGCGACGCAATTTCTGAGTTAATTCGTCAATGTGAGGGAGCGAGCGTTGAGGTAAAGAATGAATAGTGCATCGGAAAGGAGTTACTCGTATCCCAAAACTAAATCCTGTCGTTTCCATTGAAACGTGACACGATTTAGGAGAAGAAGTCATTGAGCACATAGTATTTCATAGCGATGCTATTTCGGTGTTAATTATTCATTATTAAAGTAAAGTGGGAACAGTGCATCGGAAAGGAGATACTCGTGTCCCAAAACTCAATCCTGTCGTTTCCATAGAAACGTTACACGATTTAGAAAGAGAAGTCATAGAACCCACAGTATTTCATAGCGACGCAATTTCTCTGTTAATTCGTCAATGTGAGGGAGCGAGCGTTGAGGTAAAGAATGAATAGTGCATCGGAAAGGAGATACTCGTATCCCAAAATTAAATCCTGTCGTTTCCATTGAAACGTGTCTCGATTTAGGAGGAGAAGTCATTGAGCACATAGTATTCCATAGCGGCGCAATATCTGTGTTAATTATTCATGTGAGGGAGCGAGGGATGTAGTAAAGTGGGAACAGTGCATCGGAAAGGAGATACTCGTATCCCAAAACTAGATCCTGTCGTTTCCATTGAAACGTGACTCGATTTAGGAGGAGAATTCATTGAGCACATAGTATTTCATAGCGACGCAATTTCTGTGTTAGTTATTCATGTGAGGGAGCGAGGGATGTAGTAAAGAGGGAAGAGTGCATCGGAAAGGAGATACTCGTATCCCAAAACTAAATCCTGCCGTTTCCATTGAAACGTGACTCGATTTAGGAGGAGAAGTCACTGAGCACATTGTATTTCATAGCGACGCAATTTCTGTGTTAATTATTCATGTGAGAGAGCGAGGGATGTAGTAAAGTGGGAACAGTGCATCGAAAAGTAGATCCTCGTGACCCAAAACTCAATCCTGTCGATTCCATAGAAACGTTACACGATTTAGAAGGAGAAGTCATAGAACCCATAATATTTCATAGCGACGCAATTTCTGTGTTAATTCGTCAATGTGAGGGAGCGAGCGTTGAGGTAAAGAATGAATAGTGCATCGGAAAGGAGTTACTCGTATCCCAAAACTAAATCCTGTCGTTTCCATTGAAACGTGACTCGATTTAGGAGGAGAAGTCATTGAGCACATAGTATGTCATAGCGACGCAATTTCTGTGTTAATTATTCATGTGAGGGAGCGAGGGATGTAGTAAAGTGGGAACAGTGCATCGGTAAGGAGATACACCTATCCCAAAACTAAATCCTGTCGTTTCCATTGAACGTGACTCGATTTAGGAGGAGAAGTCATTGAGCACATAGTATTTCATAGCGACGCAATTTCTGTGTTAATTCGTCAATGTGAGGGAGCGACCGTTGAGGTATAGAATGAATGGTGCATCGGAAAGGAGATACTCGTATCCCAAAACTAAATCCTGTCGTTTCAATTGAAACGTGACTCGATTTAGGAGGAGAAGTCATTGAGCACATAGTATTTCATAGCGACGCAATTTCTGTGTTAATTATTCATGTGAGGGAGCGAGGGATGTAGTAAAGTGGGAACAGTGCATTGGAAAGGAGTTACTCGTATCCCAAAACTAAATCCTGTCGTTTCCATTGAAACGTGACTCGATTTAGGAGGAGAAGTCGTTGAGCACATAGTATTTCTTAGCGACGCAATTTCTGTGTTAATTATTCATGTGAGAGAGCGAGGGATGTAGTAAAGTGGGAACAGTGCATCGGAAAGGAGATACTCGTATCCCAAAACTAAATCCTGTCGTTTCCGTGGAAACTTGACTCGATTTAGGAGGAGAACTCATTGAGCACATAGTATTTCATAGCGACGCAATTTCTGTGTTAATTATTCATGTGAGGGAGCGAGGGATGTAGTAAAGTGGGAACAGTGCATCGGAAAGGAGATATTCGTATCCCAAAACTAAATCCTGTCGTTTCCATTGAAACGTTACTCGATTTAGGAGGATAAGTCATTGAGCACATAGTATTTCATAGCGACGCAATTTCTGTGTTAATTATTCATGTAAGGGAGCGAGGGATGTAGTAAAGTGGGAACAGTGCATCGGAAAGGAGATACTCGTATCCCAAAAATAAATCCTGTCGTTTCCATTGAAACGTGACTCGATTTAGGAGGAGAAATCATTGAGCACATAGTATTACATAGCGACGAATTTTTTGTGTTAATTCGTCAATGTGAGGGAGCGTGCGTTGAGGTGAAGAATGAATAGTGCATCGGAAAGGAGATACTCGTATCCCAAAACTAAATCGTGTCTTTTCCATTGAAACGTGACTCGATTTAGGAGGAGAAGTCATTGAGCACATAGTATTTCATAGCGACGCAATTTCTGTGTTAATTATTCATGTGAGGGAGCGAGGGAAGTAGTAAAGTGGGAACAGTGCATCGGAAAGGAGATACTCGTATCCCAAAACTAAATCCTGTCGTTTCCATTGAAACGTGACTCGATTTAGGAGGAGAAGTCATTGAGCACATAGTATTTCATAGCGACGCAATTTCTGTGTTAATTATTCATGTGAGGGAGCGAGGGATGTAGTAAAGTGGGAACAGTGCATCGGAAAGGAGATACTCGTATCACAAAACTAAATCCTGTCGTTTCAATTGAAACGTGACTCGATTTAGGAGGAGAAGTCATTGAGCACATAGTATTTCATAGCGACGCAATTTCTGTTTTAATTACTCATGTGAGGGAGCGAGGGATGTAGTAAAGTGGGAACAGTGCAACGGAAAGGAGATACTCGTATCCCAAAACTAAATCCTGTCGTTTCCATTGAAACTTGACTCGATTTAGGAGGAGAACTCATTGAGCACATAGTATTTCATAGCGACGCAATTTCTGTGTTAATTATTCATGTGAGCGAGCGAGGGATGTAGTAAATTGGGAACAGTGCATCGGAAAGGAGATACTCGTGTCCCAAAACTCAATCCTGTCGTTTCCATAGAAACGTTACACGATTTAGAAGGAGAAGTCATAGAACCCATAGTATTTCATAGCGACGCAATTTGTGTGTTAATTCGTCAATGTGAGGGAGCGAGCGTTAAGGTAAAGAATGAATAGTGCATCGGAAAGGAGATAATCGTATCACAAAACTAAATCCTGTCGTTTCCATTGAAACGTGACTCGATTTAGGAGGAGAAGTCATTGAGCACATAGTATTTCATAGCGACGCAATTTCTGTGTTAATTATTCATGTGAGGGAGCGAGGGATGCAGTAAAGTGGGAACAGTGCATCGGAAAGGAGATCCTCGTATCCCAAAACTAAATCCTGTCGTTTCCATTGAAACGTAACTCGATTTAGGAGGAGAAGTCATTGAGCACATTGTATTTCATAGCGACGCAATTTCTGTGTTAATTATTCATGTGAGGGAGCGAGGGATGTAGTAAAGTGGGAACAGTGCATCTGAAAGGAGATCCTCGTGTCCCAAAACTAAATCATGTCGTTTCCACAGAAACGTTACAGATTTAGAAGGAGAAGTCATAGAACCCATAGTATTTCATAGCGACGCAATTTCTGTGTTAATTCGTCATTGTGAGGGAGCGAGCGTTGAGGTAAAGAATGAATAGTGCATCGGAAAGGAGTTACTTGAATCCCAAAACTAAATCCTGTCGTTTCCATTGAAACGTGTCTCTATTTATGAGGAGAAGTCATTGAGCACATAGTATTTCATAGCGACGCAATTTCTGTGTTAATTATTCATGAGAGGGAGCGAGGGATGTAGTAAAGTGGGAACAGTGCATCGGAAAGGAGATACTCGTGTCCCAAAACTCAATACTGTCGGTTCCATAGAAACTTTACACGATTTAGAAGGAGAAGTCATAGAACCCATAGTATTTCTTAGCGACGCAATTTCTGTGTTAATTCGTCAATGTGAGGGAGCGAGCTTGAGGTAAAGAATGAATAGTGCATCGGAAAGGAGATACTCGTATCCCAAAACTAAATACTGTCGTTTCCATTGAAACGTGTCTCGATTTAGGAGGAGAAGTCATTGAGCACATAGTATTTCATAGCGACGCAATTTCTGTGTTAATTATTCATGTGAGAGAGCGAGGGATGTAGTAAAGTGGGAACAGTGCATCGGAAAGGAGATACTCGTATCCCAAAACTAAATCCTGTCGTTTCCATTGAAACGTGAATCGATTTAGGAGGAGAAGTCATTGAGCACATAGTATTTCATAGCGATGCAATTTCTGTGTTAATTATTCATGAGAGGGAGCGAGGGATGTAGTAAAGTGGGAACAGTGCATCGGAAAGGAGATATTCGTGTCCCAAATCTCAATACTGTCGTTTCCATAGAAACGTTTCACGATTTAGAAGGAGAAGTCATAGAACCCATAGTATTTCATAGCGACGCAATTTCTGTGTTAATTCGTCAATGTGAGGGAGCGAGCGTTGAGGTAAAGAATGAATAGTGCATCGGAAAGGAGTTACTCGTATCCCAAAAGTAAATCCTGTCGTTTCCATTGAAACGTGTCTCGATTTAGGAGGAGAAGTCATTGAGCACATAGTATTTCATAGCGACGCAATTTCTGTGTTAATTATTCATGTGAGGGAGCGAGGGATGTAGTAAAGTGGGAACAGTGCGTCGGAAAGGAGATACTCGTACCCCAAAACTAAATCCTGTCGTTTCCATTGAAACGTGACTCGATTTAGGAGGAGAAGTCATTGAGCACATAGTATTTCATAGCGACGCAATTTCTGTGTTAATTATTCATGTGAGGGAGCGAGGGATGTAGTAAAGAGGGAAGAGTGCATCGGAAAGGATATCTCGTATCCCAAAACTAAATCCTGCCGTTTCCATTGAAACGTGACTCGATTTAGGAGGAGAAGTCATTGAGCACATTGTATTTCATAGCGACGCAATTTCTGGGTTAATTAATCATGTGAGAGAGCGAGGGATGTAGTAAAGTGGGAACAGTGCATCGAAAAGTAGATCCTCGTGTCCCAAAACTCAATCCTGTCGTTTCCATAGAAACGTTACACGATTTAGAAGGAGAAGTCATAGAACCCATAGTATTTCATAGCGACGCAATTTCTGTGTTATTTCGTCAATGTGAGGGAGCGAGCGTTGAGGTAAAGAATGAATAGTGCATCGGAAAGGAGATACTCGTATCCCAAAACTAAATCCTGTCGTTTCCATTGAAACGTGTCTCGATTTAGGAGGAGAAGTCATTGAGCACATAGTATTTCATAGCGACGCAATTTCTGTGTTAATTATACATGTGAGGGAGCGAGGGATGTAGTAAAGTGGGAACACTGCATCGGAAAGGATATACTCGTGTCCCAAAACTCAATCCTGTCCTTTCCGTAGAAACGTTACACGATTTAGAAGGAGAAGTCATAGAACCCATAGTATTTCATAGCGACGCAATTTCTGTGTTAATTCGTCAATGTGAGGGAGCGAGCGGTGAGGTAAAGAATGAATAGTGCATCGGAAAGGAGTTTCTCGTATCCCAAAAGTAAATCCTGTCGTTTCCATTGAAACGTGTCTCGATTTAGGAGGAGAAGTCATTGAGCACATAGTATTTCATAGCGACGCAATTTCTGTGTTAATTATTCATGTGAGGGAGCGAGGGATGTAGTAAAGTGGGAACAGTGCGTCGGAAAGGAGATACTCGTACCCCAAAACTAAATCCTGTCGTTTCCATTGAAACGTGACTCGATTTAGGAGGAGAAGTCATTGAGCACATAGTATTTCATAGCGACGCAATTTCTGTGTTAATTATTCATGTGAGGGAGCGAGGGATGTAGTAAAGAGGGAAGAGTGCATCGGAAAGGATATCTCGTATCCCAAAACTAAATCCTGCCGTTTCCATTGAAACGTGACTCGATTTAGGAGGAGAAGTCATTGAGCACATTGTATTTCATAGCGACGCAATTTCTGGGTTAATTAATCATGTGAGAGAGCGAGGGATGTAGAAAAGTGGGAACAGTGCATCGAAAAGTAGATCCTCGTGTCCCAAAACTCAATCCTGTCGTTTCCATAGAAACGTTACACGATTTAGAAGGAGAAGTCATAGAACCCATAGTATTTCATAGCGACGCAATTTCTGTGTTATTTCGTCAATGTGAGGGAGCGAGCGTTGAGGTAAAGAATGAATAGTGCATCGGAAAGGAGATACTCGTATCCCAAAACTAAATCCTGTCGTTTCCATTGAAACGTGACTCGATTTAGGAGGAGAAGTCATTGAGCACATAGTATGTCACAGCGACGCAATTTCTGTGTTAATTATTCATGTGAGGGAGCGAGGGATGTAGTAAAGTGGGAAGAGTGCATCGGAAAGGAGATACACGTATCCCAAAACTAAATCCTGTCGTTTCCATTGAAACGTGACTCGATTTAAAAGGAGAAATCATTGAGCACATAGTATTTCATAGCGACGCAATTTCTGTGTTAATTCGTCAATGTGAGGGAGCGAGCTTTGAGGTAAAGAATGAATGGTGCATCGGAAAGGAAATACTCGTATCCCAAAACTAAATCCTGTCGTTTCAATTGAAACGTGACTCGATTTAGGAGGAGAAGTCATTGAGCACATAGTATTTTATAGCGACGCAATTTCTGTGTTAATTCGTCAATGTGAGGGAGCGAGCGCTGAGGTAAAGAATGAATAGTGCATCGGAAAGGAGTTACTCGTATCCCAAAAGTAAATCCTGTCGTTTCCATTGAAACGTGACTCGATTTAGGAGGAGAAGTCATTGAGCAGATAGTATTTCATAGCGACGCAATTACTGTGTTCATTATTCATGTGAGGGAGCGAGGGATGTAGTAAAGTGGGAACAGTGCATCGGAAAGGAGATACTCGTATCCCAAAACTAAATCCTGACGTTTCCATTGAAACTTGACTCGATTTAGGAGGAGAACTCATTGAGCATATAGTATTTCATAGCGACGCAATTTCTGTGTTAATTATTCATGTGAGGGAGCGAGGGATGTAGTAAAGTGGGAACAGTGCATCGGAAAGAAGATACTCGTGTCCCAAAACTCAATCCTGTCGTTTCCATAGAAACGTTACACGATTTAGAAGGAGAAGTCATAGAACCTATAGTATTTCATAGCAACGCAATTTCTGTGTTAATTCGTCAATGTGAGGGAGCGAGCGTTGAGGTAAAGAATGAATGGTGCATCGGAAAGGAGATACTCGTATCCCAAAACTAAATCCTGTCGTTTCAATTGAAACGTGACTCGATTTAGGAGGAGAAGTCATTGAGCACATAGTATTTCATAGCGATGCAATTTCTGTGTTAAATATTCATGTGTGGGAGCGAGGGATGTAGTAAAGTGGGAACAGTGCATCGGAAAGGAATTACTCGTAACCCAAAACTAAATCCTGTCGTTTCCATTGAAACGTGACTCGATTTGGGAGGAGAAGTCATTGAGCACATAGTATTTCATAGCGACGCAATTTCTGTGTTAATTATTCATGTGAGGGAGCGAGGGATGTAGTAAAGTGGGAACAGTGCATCGGAAAGGAGTTACTCGTATCCCAAAACTAAATCCTGTCGTTTCCATTGAAACTTGACTCGATTTAGGAGGAGAACTCATTGAGCACATAGTATTTCATAGCGACGCAATTTCTGTGTTAATTATTCATGTGAGGGAGCGAGGGATGTAGTAAAGTGGGAACAGTGCATCGGGAAGGAGATACTCGTGTCCCAAAACTCAATCCTGTCGTTTCCATAGAAACGTTACACGATTTAGAAGGAGAAGTCATAGAACCCATAGTATTTCATAGCGACGCAATGTCTGTGTTAATTCGTCAATGTGAGGGAGCGAGCGTTGAGGTAAAGAATGAATAGTGCATCGGAAAGGAGATACTCGTATCCCAAAACTAAATCCTGTCGTTTCCATTGAAACGTGACTCGATTTAGGAGGAGAAGTCATTGAGCACATAGTATTTCATAGCGACGCAATTTCTGTGTTAATTATTCATGTGAGGGAGCGAGGGATGTAGTAAAGTGGGAACAGTGCATCGGAAAGGAGATACTCGTGTCCCTAAACTCAATACTGTCGTTTCCATAGAAACGTTACACGATTTAGAAGGAGAAGTCATAGTACCCATAGTATTTCATAGCGACGCAATTTCTGTGTTAATTCCTCAATGTGAGGGAGCGAGCGTTGAGGTAAAGAATAAATAGTGCATCGGAAAAGAGATTCTCGTATCCCAAAACTAAATACTGTCGTTTCCATTGAAACGTGTCTCGATTTAGGAGGAGAAGTCATTGAGCACATAGTATTTCATAGCGACGCAATTTCTGTGTTAATTATTCATGTGAGAGAGCGAGGGATGTAGTAAATTGGGAACAGTGCATCGGATAGGAGATACTCATATCCCAAAATTAATCCTGTCGTTTCCATTGAAACGTGACTCGATTTAGGAGGAGAAGTCATTGAGCACATTGTATTTCATAGCGACGCAATTTCTGTGTTAATTATTCATGTGAGGGAGCGAAGGATGTAGTAATGTGGGAATAGTGCATCGAAATGGAGATCCTCGTGTCCCAAAACTCAATCCTGTCGTTTCCATAGAAACGTTACACGATTTAGAAGGAGAAGTCATAGAATCCATAGTATTTTAGAGCGACGCAATTTCTGTGTTAATTCGACAATGTGAGGGAGCGTGCGTTGAGGTAAAGAATGAATAGTGCATCGGAAAGGAGTTACTCGTATCCCAAAACTAAATCCTGTCGTTTCCATTGAAACGTGACTCGATTTAGGAGGAGAAGTCATTGAGCACATAGTATTTCATAGCGACGCAATTTCTGTGTTAATTATTCATGTGAGGGAGCGAGGGATGTAGTAAAGTGGGAACAGTGAATCGGAAAGGAGATACGCGTATCCCAAAACTAAATCCTGTCGTTTCCATTGAAACGTGACTCGATATAGGAGGAGAAGTCATTGAGCACATAGTATTTCATAGCGACGCAATTTCTGTGTTAATTCGTCAATGTGAGGGAGCGAGCGTTCAGGTAAAGAATGAATGGTGCATCGGAAAGGAGATACTCGTATCCCAAAACTAAATCCTGTCGTTTCAATTGAAAAGTGACTCGATTTAGGAGGAGAAGTCATTGAGCACATAGTATTTCATAGCGACGCAATTTCTGTGTTAATTATTCATGTGAGGGAGCGAGGGATGTAGAAAAGTGTGAAACATCCCCTTTGAACAATTTATATATAGGACTGTGCTTAAACTGACACACAATATTTTTAGCGCAACGCTATCTGACTTTCAAAATTCCCTACTAAAGAATGGCCCTGACAAACATTAAACTATACCTTTCACAAATCACTTACCTCACAAAAATCTTCGCTGCTCAAGCTACTGCAATACAGCGAGCGCCACTACTGCCAGCTAAATAAAAGATTCAAACTATGGAAGGCACTAAATACTGATAGGGATAGTTAGCAAATGAAAGATATTAATAGAGAACAAACAATGTATTTACCTTAATATCATCACAAGTCATAATATATATATATCAGTTCATGACAAATTACAAATCTCCGCCATCTCTCTCCCCACGTCCACCACTGCTGGCGGCTCACCTCCAACTGCGCCACGCTACGCGCTGTTCACAGCCAGCTGCCTAACACTACAATGGCGAGTATTACAGCAATGCAAAGCAGACACAGACTGCATACAGCACAGCCAGTGATTTTCATATTGAGGTGGCGTTACCAATAAAAAACCTAAACAGCCTACTTCCATAGAGAAAACATAAACAGCCTACTTACAAGTGGGAACAGTGCATTGGAAAGGAGTTACACGTATCCCAAAACTAAATCCTGTCGTTTCCATTGAAACGTGACTCGATTTAGGAGGAGAAGTCATTGAGCACATAGTATTTCATAGCGACGCAGTTTCTGTGTTAATTATTCAAGTGAGGGAGCGAGGGATGTAGTAAAGAGGGAACAGTGCATTGGAAAGGAGATACTCGTATCCCAAAACTAAATCCTGTAGTTTCCATTGAAACGTGACTCGATTTAGGAGGAGAAGTCATTGAGCACATAGTATTTCATAGCGACGCTATTTCTGCTTTAATTCGTCAATGTGAGGGAGCGAGCGTTCAGGTAAGGAATGAATAATGCATCTGAAAGGAGTTACTCGTATCCCAAAACTAAATCCTGTCGTTTCCATTGAAACGTGACTCGATTTAGGAGGAGAAGTCATTGAGCACATAGTATTTCATAGCGACGCAATTACTGTGTTAATTATTCATGTGAGGGAGCGAGGGATGTAGTAAAGTGGGAACAGTGCATCGGAAAGGAGATACACGTATCCCAAAACTAAATCCTGTCGATTCCATTGAAACGTGACTCGATTTAGGATTAGAAGTCATTGAGCACATAGTATTACATAGCGACGCAATTTCTGTGTTAATTCGTCAATGTGAGGGAGCGAGCGTTGAGGTAAAGAATGAATAGTGCTTCGGAAAGGAGATACTCATATCCCAAAACTAAATCCTGTCGTTTCCATTGAAACGTGACTCGATTTAGGAGGAGAAGTCATTGAGCACATAGTATTTCATAGCGACGCTATTTCTGTGTTAATTATTCATGTGAGGGAGCGAGGGATGTAGTAAAGTGGGAACAGTGCATCGGAAAGGAGATACTCGTGTCCCAAAACTCAGTCCTGTCGTTTCCATAGAAACGTTACACGATTTAGAAGGAGAAGTCATAGAACCCATAGTATTTCATAGCGACGCAATTTCTGTGTTAATTCGTCAATGTGAGGGAGCGAGCGTTGAGGTAAAGAATGAATAGTGCATCCGAAAGGAGATACTCGTATCCCAAAACTAAATCCTGTCGTTTCCATTGAAACGTGACTCGATTTAGGAGGAGAAGTCATTGAGCACATAGTATTTCATAGCGACGCAGTTTCTGTGTTAATTATTCAAGTGAGGGAGCGAGGGATGTAGTAAAGAGGGAACAGTGCATTGGAAAGGAGATACTCGTATCCCAAAACTAAATCCTGTCGTTTCCATTGAAACGTGACTCGATTTAGGAGGATAAGTCATTGAGCACATAGTATTTCATAGCGACGCTATTTCTGCGTTAATTCGTCAACGTGAGGGAGCGAGCGTTCAGGTAAGGAATGAATAATGCATCTGAAAGGAGTTACTCGTATCCCAAAACTAAATCCTGTCGTTTCCATTGAAACGTGACTCGATTTAGGAGGAGAAGTCATTGAGCACATAGTATTTCATATCGACGCAATTACTGTGTTAATTATTCATGTGAGGGAGCGAGGGATGTAGTAAAGTGGGAACAGTGTCTCGGAAAGGAGATACTAGTGTCCCAAAACTCAATCCTGTCGTTTCCATAGAGACGTTACACGATTTAGAAGGAGAAGTCATAGAACCCATAGTATTTCATAGCGACGCAATTTCGTTGTTAATTCGTCAATGAGAGGGAGCGAGCGTTGAGGTAAAGAATGAATTGTGCATCGGAAAGGAGTTACTCGTATCCCAAAACTAAATCCTGTCGTTTCCATAGAAACGTTACACGATTTAGAAGGAGAAGTCATAGAACCCATAGAATTTCATAGCGACGCAATTTCTGTGTTAATTCGTCAATGTGAGGGAGCGAGCGTTATGGTAAAGAATGAACAGTGCATCGGAAAGGAGATACTCGTGTCCCAAAACTAAATCCTGTCGTTTCCATTGAAACGTGACTCGATTTAGGAGGAGAGGTCATTGAGCACATAGTATTTCATAGCGACGCAATTTCTGTGTTAATTTGTCAATGTGAGGGAGCGAGGGATGTAGTAAAGTGGGAACAGTGCAACGGAAAGGAGATACTCGTATCCCAAAACTAAATCCTGTCGATTCCATTGAAACGTGACTCGATTTAGGAGGAGAAGTCATTGAGCACATAGTATTACATAGCGACGAAATTTCTGTGTTAATTCGTCAATGTGAGGGAGCGAGCGTTGAGGTAAAGAATGAATAGTGCTTCGGAAAGGAGATACTCATATCCCAAAACTAAATCCTGTCGTTTCCATTGAAACGTGACTCGATTTAGGAGGAGAAGTCATTGAGCACATAGTATTTCATAGCGACGCAATTTCTGTGTTAATTATTCATGTGAGGGAGCGAGGGATGTAGTAAAGTGGGAACAGTGCATCGGAAAGGAGATACTCGTGTCCCAAAACTCAGTCCTGTCGTTTCCATAGAAACGTTACACGATTTAGAAGGAGAAGTCATAGAGCCCATAGTATTTCATAGCGACGCAATTTCTGTGTTAATTCGTCAATGTGAGGGAGCGAGCTTTGAGGTAAAGAATGAATAGTGCATCGGAAAGGAGATACTCGTATCCCAAAACTAAATCCTGTCGTTTCCATTGAAACGTGACTCGATTTAGGAGGAGAAATCATTGAGCACATAGTATTTCATAGCGACGCAGTTTCTGTGTTAATTACTCATGTGAGGGAGCGAGGGATGTAGTAAAGTGGGAACAGTGCATCGGAAAGGAGATACTCGTATCCCAAAACTAAATTCTGTCGTTACCATTGAAACGCGACTCGATTTAGGAGGAGAAGTCATTGAGCACATATTATTTCTTAGCGACGCAATTTCTGCGTTAATTCGTCAATGTGAGGGAGCGAGCGTTGAGGTAAAGAATGAATAATGCATTGGAATGGAGTTACTCGTATCCCAAAACTAAATCCTGCCGTTTCCATTGAACGTGACTCGATTTAGGAGGAGAAGTCGTTGAGCACATAGTATTTCATAGCGACGCAATTACTGTGTTAATTAATCAAGTGAGGGAGCGAGGGATGTAGTAAAGTGGGAACAGTGCATCGGAAAGGAGATACTCGTGTCCCAAAACTCAATCCTGTCGTTTCCATAGAGACGTTACACGATTTAGAAGGAGAAGTCATAGAACCCATAGTATTTCATAGCGACGCAATTTCGTTGTTAATTCGTCAATGAGAGGGAGCGAGCGTTGAGGTAAAAAATGAATAGTGCATCGGAAAGGAGTTACTCGTATCCCAAAACTAAATCCTGTCGTTTCCATAAAATCGTTACACGATTTAGAAGGAGAAGTCATAGAACCCATAGAATTTCATAGCGACGCAATTTCTGTGTTAATTCGTCAATGTGAGGGAGCGAGCGTTGAGGTAAAGAATGAACAGTGCATCGGAAAGGAGATACTCGTGTCCCAAAACTAAATCCTCTCGTTTCCATTGAAACGTGACTCGATTTAGGAGGAGAGGTCATTGAGCACATAGTATTTCATAGCGACGCAATTTCTGTGTTAATTTGTCAATGTGAGAGAGCGAGCGTTGAGGTAAAGAGTGAATCGTGCATCGGAAAGGAGATACTCGTATCCCAAAACTAAATCCTGTCGTTTCCATTAAAACGTGACTCGATTTAGGAGGAGAATTCATTGAGCACATAGTATTTCATAGCGACGCAATTTCTGTGTTAATTCGTCAATGTAAGGGAGTGAGCGTTGAGGTAAAGAAAGAATAGTGCATCGGAAAGGAGTTACTCGTATCCCAAAACTAAATCGTGTCGTTTCCATTGAAACGGGACTCGATTTAGGAGGAGAAGTCATTGAGCACATAGTATTTCATAGCGACGCAAGTTCTGTGCTTATTACTCATGTGAAGGAGCGAGGGATGTAGTAAAGTGGGAACAGTGCATCGGAAAGGAGATACTCGTGTCCCAAAACTCAATCCTGTCGTTTCCATAGAAACGTTACACGATTTAGAAGGAGAAGTCATAGAACCCATAGTATTTCATAGCGACGCCATTTCTGTGTTAATTCGTGAATGTGAGGGAGCGAGCGTTGAGGTAAAGAATGAATAGTGCATCGGACAGAAGATACTCGTATCCCAAAACTAAATCCTCTCGTTTCCATTGAAACGTGACTCGTTTAGGAGGAGAAGTCATTGAGCACATAGTATTTCATAGTGACGCAATTTCTGTGTTAATTATTCATGTGAGGGAGCGAGGGATGTAGTAAAGTGGGAACAGTGCATCGGAAAGGAGATACTCGTATCCCAAAACTAAATCCTGTCGTTTCCATTGAAACGTGACTCGATTTAGGAGGAGAAGTCATTGAGCACATAGTATTTCATAGCGACGCAATTTCTGTGTTAATTACTCATGTGAGGGAGCGAGGGATGTAGTAAAGTGGGAACAGTGCATCGGAAAGGAGATACTCGTATCCCAAAACTAAATCCTGTCGTTTCCATTGAAACGTGACTCGATTTAGGAGGAGAAGTCATTGAGCACATAGTATATCATAGCGACGCTATTTCTGCGTTAATTCGTCAATGTGAGGGATCGAGCGTTCAGGTAAAGAATGAATAGTGCATCGGAAAGGAGTTACTCGTATCCCAAAACTAAATCCTGTCGTTTCCATTGAAACGTGACTCGATTTAGGAGGAGAAGTCATTGAGCACATAGTATTTCACAGCGACGCAATTTCTGTGTTAATTATTCATGTGAGTGTGCGAGGGATGTAGCAAAGTGCGAACAGTGCATCGGAAAGGAGATACTCGTGTCCCAAAACTGAATCCTGTCGTTTCCATAGAGACATTACACGATTTAGAAGGAGAAGTCATTGAACCCATAGTATTTCATAGCGACGCAATTTCTGTGTTAATTCGTCAATGTGAGGGAGCGAGCGTTGAGGTAAAGAATGAATAGTGCATCGGAAAGGAGTTACTCGTATCCCAAAAGTAAATCCTGTCGTTTCCATTGAAACGTGTCTCGATTTATGAGGAGAAGTCATTGAGCACATAGTATTTCATAGCGACGCAATTTCTGTGTCAATTATTCATGTGAGGGAGCGAGGGATGTAGTAAAGTGGGAACAGTGCGTCGGAAAGGAGATACTCGTACCCCAAAACTAAATCCTGTCGTTTCCATTGAAACGTGACTCGATTTAGGAGGAGAAGTCATTGAGCACATAGTATTTCATAGCGACGCAATTTCTGTGTTAATTATTCATGTGAGGGAGCGAGGGATGTAGTAAAGAGGGAAGAGTGCATCGGAAAGGAGATCTCGTATCCCAAAACTAAATCCTGCCGTTTCCATTGAAACGTGACTCGATTTAGGAGGAGAAGTCATTGAGCACATTGTATTTCATAGCGACGCAATTTCTGGGTTAATTAATCATGTGAGAGAGCGAGGGATGTAGTAAAGTGGGAACAGTGCATCGAAAAGTAGATCCTCGTGTCCCAAAACTCAATCCTGTCGTTTCCATAGAAACGTTACACGATTTAGAAGGAGAAGTCATAGAACCCATAGTATTTCATAGCGACGCAATTTCTGTGTTAATTCGTCAATGTGAGGGAGCGATCGTTGAGGTAAAGAATGAATAGTGCATCGGAAAGGAGTTACTCGTATCCCAAAACTAAATCCTGTCGTTTCCATTGAAACGTGTCTCGATTTAGGAGGAGAAGTCATTGAGCACATAGTATTTCATAGCGACGCAATTTCTGTGTTAATTATACATGTGAGGGAGCGAGGGATGTAGTAAAGTGGGAACACTGCATCGAAAAGGATATACTCGTGTCCCAAAACTCAATCCTGTCCTTTCCGTAGAAACGTTACACGATTTAGAAGGAGAACTCATAGAACCCATAATATTTCATAGCGACGCAATTTCTGTGTTAATTCGTCAATGTGAGGGAGCGAGCGTTGAGGTAAAGAATGAATAGTGCATCGGAAAGGAGATACTCGTATCCCAAAACTAAATCCTGTCGTTTCCATTGAAACGTGACTCGATTTAGGAGGAGAAGTCATTGAGCACATAGTATGTCACAGCGACGCAATTTCTGTGTTAATTATTCATGTGAGGGAGCGAGGAATGTAGTAAAGTGGGAAGAGTGCATCGGAAAGGAGATACACGTATCCCAAAACTAAATCCTATCGTTTCCATTGAAACGTGACTCGATTTAGAAGGAGAAGTCATTGAGCACATAGTATTTCATAGCGACGCAATTTCTGTGTTAATTCGTCAATGTGAGGGAGCGAGTGTTGAGGTAAAGAATGAATGGTGCATCGGAAAGGAAATACTCGTATCCCAAAACTAAATCCTGTCGTTTCCATTGAAACTTGACTCGATTTAGGAGGAGAACTCATTGAGCATATAGTATTTCATAGCGACGCAATTTCTGTGTTAATTATTCATGTGAGGGAGCGAGGGATGTAGTAAAGTGGGAACAGTGCATCGGAAAGGAGATACTCGTGTCCCAAAACTCAATCCTGTCGTGTCCATAGAAACGTTACACGATTTAGAAGGAGAAGTCATAGAACCTATAGTATTTCATAGCGACGCAATTTCTGTGTTAATTCGTCAATGTGAGGGAGCGAGCGTTGAGGTAAAGAATGAACAGTGCATCGGAAAGGAAATACTCGTATCCCAAAACTAAATCCTGTCGTTTCAATTGAAACGTGACTCGATTTAGGAGGAGAAGTCATTGAGCACATAGTATTTCATAGCGATGCAATTTCTGTGTTAAATATTCATGTGTGGGAGCGAGGGATGTAGTAAAGTGGGAACAGTGCATCGGAAAGGAATTACTCGTAACCCAAAACTAAATCCTGTCGTTTCCATTGAAACGTGACTCGATTTGGGAGGAGAAGTCATTGAGCACATAGTATTTCATAGCGACGCAATTTCTGTGTTAATTATTCATGTGAGGGAGCGAGGGATGTAGTAAAGTGGGAACAGTGCATCGGAAAGGAGTTACTCGTATCCCAAAACTAAATCCTGTCGTATCCATTGAAACTTGACTCGATTTAGGAGGAGAACTCATTGAGCACATAGTATTTCATAGCGACGCAATTTCTGTGTTAATTATTCATGTGAGGGAGCGAGGGATGTAGTAAAGTGGGAACAGTGCATCGGAAAGGAGATACTCGTGTCCCAAAACTCAATCCTGTCGTTTCCATAGAAACGTTACACGATTTAGAAGGAGAAGTCATAGAACCCATAGTATTTCATAGCGACGCAATGTCTGTGTTAATTCGTCAATGTGAGGGAGCGAGCGTAGAGGTAAAGAATGAATAGTGCATCGGAAAGGAGATACTCGTATCCCAAAACTAAATCCTGTCGTTTCCATTGAAACGTGACTCGATTTAGGAGGAGAAGTCATTGAGCACATAGTATTTCATAGCGACGCAATTTCAGTGTTAATTATTCATGTGAGGGAGCGAGGGATGTAGTAAAGTGGGAACAGTGCATCGGAAAGGAGATACTCGTGTCCCTAAACTCAATACTGTCGTTTCCATAGAAACGTTACACGATTTAGAAGGAGAAGTCATAGTACCAATAGTATTTCATAGCGAGCAATTTCTGTGTTAATTCGTCAATGTGAGGGAGCAAGCGTTGAGGTAAAGAATGAATAGTGCATCGGAAAAGAGATACTCGTATCCCAAAACTAAATACTGTCGTTTCCATTGAAACGTGTCTCGATTTAGGAGGAGAAGTCATTGAGCACATAGTATTTCATAGCGACGCAATTTCTGTGTTAATTATTCATGTGAGAGAGCGAGGGATGTAGTAAAGTGGGAACAGTGCATCGGATAGGAGATACTCATATCCCAAAATTAATCCTGTCGTTTCCATTGAAACGTGACTCGATTTAGGAGGAGAAGTCATTGAGCACATTGTATTTCATAGCGACGCAATTTCAGTGTTAATTATTCACGTGAGGGAGCGAAGGATGTAGTAATGTGGGAACAGTGCATCGAAATGGAGATCCTCGTGTCCCAAAACTCAATCCTGTCGTTTCCATAGAAACGTTACACGATTTAGAAGGAGAAGTCATAGAATCCATAGTATTTTAGAGCGACGCAATTTCTGTGTTAATTCGTCAATGTGAGGGAGCGAGCGTTGAGGTAAAGAATGAATAGTGCATCGGAAAAGAGATACGCGTATCCCAAAACTAAATCCTGTCGTTTCCATTGAAACGTGACTCGATATAGGAGGAGAAGTCATTGAGCACATAGTATTTCATAGCGACGCAATTTCTGTGTTAATTCGTCAATGTGAGGGAGCGAGCGTTCAGGTAAAGAATGAATGGTGCATCGGAAAGGAGATACTCGTATCCCAAAACTAAATCCTGTCGTTTCAATTGAAAAGTGACTCGATTTAGGAGGAGAAGTCATTGAGCACATAGTATTTCATAGCGACGCAATTTCTGTGTTAATTATTCATGTGAGGGAGCGAGGGATGTAGTAAAGTGTGAAACATGCCCTTTGAACAATTTATATATAGGACTGTGCTTAAACTGACACACAATATTTTTAGCGCAACGCTATCTGACTTTCAAAATTCCCTACTAAAAAATGGCCCTGACAAACATTAAACTATACCTTTCACAAATCACTTACCTCACAAAAATCTTCGCTGCTCAAGCTACTGCAATACAGCGAGCGCCACTACTGCCAGCTAAATAAAAGATTCAAACTATGTAAGGCACTAACTACTGATAGGGATAGTTAGCAAATGAAAGATATTAATAGAGAACAAACAATGTATTTACCTTAATATCATCACAAGTCATAATATATATATATCAGTTCATGACAAATTACAAATCTCCGCCATCTCTCTCCCCACGTCCACCACTGCTGGCGGCTCACCTCCAACTGCGCCACGCTACGCGCTGTTCACAGCCAGCTGCCTAACACTACAATGGCGAGTATTACAGCAATGCAAAGCAGACACAGACTGCCCACAGCACAGCCAGTGATTTTCATATTGAGGTGGCGTTACCAATAAAAAACCTAAACAGCCTACTTACATAGAGAAAACATAAACAGCCTACTTACAAGTGGGAACAGTGCATTGGGAAGGAGTTACTCGTATCCCAAAACTAAATCCTGTCGTCTCCATTGAAACGTGACTCGATTTAGGAGGAGAAGTCATTGAGCACATAGTATTTCATAGCGACGCAGTTTCTGTGTTAATGATTCAAGTGAGGGAGCGAGGGATGTAGTAAAGAGGGAACAGTGCATTGGAAAGGAGATACTCGTATCCCAAAACTAAATCCTGTCGTTTCCGTTGAAACGTGACTCGATTTAGGAGGAGAAGTCATTGAGCACATAGTATTTCATAGCGACGCTATTTCTGCGTTAATTCGTCAATGTGAGGGAGCGAGCGTTCAGGTAAGGAATGAATAATGCATCTGAAAGGAGTTACTCGTATCCCAAACCTAAATCCTGTCGTTTCCATTGAAACGTGACTCGATTTAGGAGGAGAAGTCATTGAGCACATAGTATTTCATAGCGACGCAATTACTGTGTTAATTATTCATGTGAGGGAGCTAGGGATGTAGTAAAGTGGGAACAGTGCATCGGAAAGGAGATACTCGTATCCCAAAACTAAATCCTGTCGATTCCATTGAAACGTGACTCGATTTAGGATTAGAAGTCATTGAGCACATAGTATTACATAGCGACGCAATTTCTGTGTTAATTCGTCAATGTGAGGGAGCGAGAGTTGAGGTAAAGAATGAATAGTGCTTCGGAAAGGAGATACTCATATCCCAAAACTAAATCCTGTCGTTTCCATTGAAACGTGACTCGATTTAGGAGGAGAAGTCATTGAGCACATAGTATTTCATAGCGACGCTATTTCTGTGTTAATTATTCATGTGAGGGAGCGAGGGATGTAGTAAAGTGGGAACAGTGCATCGGAAAGGAGATACTCGTGTCCCAAAACTCAGTCCTGTCGTTTCCATAGAAACGTTACACGATTTAGAAGGAGAAGTCATAGAACCCATAGTATTTCATAGCGACGCTATTTCTGTGTTAATTCGTCAATGTGAGGGAGCGAGCGTTGAGGTAAAGAATGAATAGTGCATCGGAAAGGAGATACTCATATCCCAAAACTAAATCCTGTCGTTTCCATTGAAACGTGACTCGATTTAGGAAGAGAAGTCATTGAGCACATAGTATTTCATAGCTACGCAGTTTCTGTGTTAATTATTCAAGTGAGGGAGCGAGGGATGTAGTAAAGAGGGAACAGTGCATTGGAAAGGAGATACTCGTATCCCAAAACTAAATCCTGTCGTTTCCATTGAAACGTGACTCGATTTAGGAGGAGAAGTCATTGAGCACATAGTATTTCATAGCGACGCTATTTCTGCGTTAATTCGTCAATGTGAGGGAGCGAGCGTTCAGGTAAGGAATGAATAATGCATCTGAAAGGAGTTACTCGTATCCCAAAACTAAATCCTGTCGTTTCCATTGAAACGTGACTCGATTTAGGAGGAGAAGTCATTGAGCACATAGTATTTCATAGCGACGCAATTACTGTGTTAATTATTCATGTGAGGGAGCGAGGGATGTAGTAAAGTGGGAACAGTGCATCGGAAAGGAGATACTAGTGTCCCAAAACTCAGTCCTGTCGTTTCCATAGAGACGTTACACGATTTAGAAGGAGAAGTCATAGAACCCATAGTATTTCATAGCGACGCAATTTCGTTGTTAATTCGTCAATGAGAGGGAGCGAGCGTTGAGGTAAAGAATGAATAGTGCATCGGAAAGGAGTTACTCGTATCCCAAAACTAAATCCTGTCGTTTCCATAGAAACGTTACACGATTTAGAAGGAGAAGTCATAGAACCCATAGAATTTCATAGCGACGCAATTTCTGTGTTAATTCGTCAATGTGAGGGAGCGAGCGTTATGGTAAAGAATGAACAGTGCATCGGAAAGGAGATACTCGTGTCCCAAAACTAAATCCTGTCGTTTCCATTGAAACGTGACTCGATTTAGGAGGAGAGGTCATTGACCACATAGTATTTCATAGCGACGCAATTTCTGTGTTAATTTGTCAATGTGAGGGAGCGAGGGATGTAGTAAAGTGGGAACAGTGCATCGGAAAGGAGATACTCGTATCCCAAAACTAAATCCTGTCGATTCCATTGAAACGTGACTCGATTTAGGAGGAGAAGTCATTGAGCACATAGTATTACATAGCGACGAAATTTCTGTGTTAATTCGTCAATGTGAGGGAGCGAGCGTTGAGGTAAAGAATGAATAGTGCTTCGGAAAGGAGATACTCATATCCCAAAACTAAATCCTGTCGTTTCCATTGAAACGTGACTCGATTTAGGAGGAGAAGTCATTGAGCACATAGTATTTCATAGCGACGCAATTTCTGTGTTAATTATTCATGTGAGGGAGCGAGGGATGTAGTAAAGTGGGAACAGTGCATCGGAAAGGAGAAACTCGTGTCCCAAAACTCAGTCCTGTCGTTTCCATAGAAACGTTACACGATTTAGAAGGAGAAGTCATAGAGCCCATAGTATTTCATAGCGACGCAATTTCTGTGTTAATTCGTCTATGTGAGGGAGCGAGCGTTGAGGTAAAGAATGAATAGTGCATCGGAAAGGAGATACTCGTATCCCAAAACTAAATCCTGTCGTTTCCATTGAAACGTGACTCGATTTAGTAAGAGAAGTCATTGAGCACATAGTATTTCATAGCGACGCAGTTTCTGTGTTAATTACTCATGTGAGGGAGCGAGGGATGTAGTAAAGTGGGAACAGTGCATCGGAAAGGAGATACTCGTATCCCAAAACTAAACACTGTCGTTTCCATTGAAACGTGACTCGATTTAGGAGGAGAAGTCATTGAGCACATATTATTTCTTAGCGACGCAATTTCTGCGTTAATTCGTCAATGTGAGGGAGCGAGCGTTGAGGTAAAGAATGAATAATGCATTGGAATGGAGTTACTCGTATCCCAAAACTAAATCCTGCCGTTTCCATTGAACGTGACTCGATTTAGGAGGAGAAGTCATTGAGCACATAGTATTTCATAGCGACGCAATTACTGTGTTAATTAATCAAGTGAGGGAGCGAGGGATGTAGTAAAGTGGGAAAAGTGCATCGGAAAGGAGATACTCGTGTCCCAAAACTCAATCCTGTCGTTTCCATAGAGACGTTACACGATTTAGAAGGAGAAGTCATAGAACCCATAGTATTTCATAGCGACGCAATTTCGTTGTTAATTCGTCAATGAGAGGGAGCGAGCGTTGAGGTAAAAAATGAATAGTGCATCGGAAAGGAGTTACTCGTATCCCAAAACTAAATCCTGTCGTTTCCATAAAATCGTTACACGATTTAGAAGGAGAAGTCATAGAACCCATAGAATTTCATAGCGACGCAATTTCTGTGTTAATTCGTCAATGTGAGGGAGCGAGCGTTGAGGTAAAGAATGAACAGTGCATCGGAAAGGAGATACTCGTGTCCCAAAACTAAATCCTCTCGTTTCCATTGAAACGTGACTCGATTTAGGAGGAGAGGTCATTGAGCACATAGTATTTCATAGCGACGCAATTTCTGTGTTAATTTGTCAATGTGAGGGAGCGAGCGTTGAGGTAAAGAATGAATCGTGCATCGGAAAGGAGATACTCGTATCCCAAAACTAAATCCTGTCGTTTCCATTAAAACGTGACTCGATTTAGGAGGAGAATTCATTGAGCACATAGTATTTCATAGCGACGCAATTTCTGTGTTAATTCGTCAATGTAAGGGAGTGAGCGTTGAGGTAAAGAAAGAATAGTGCATCGGAAAGGAGTTACTCGTATCCCAAAACTAAATCGTGTCGTTTCCATTGAAACGTGACTCGATTTAGGAGGAGAAGTCATTGAGCACATAGTATTTCATAGCGACGCAATTTCTGTGCTTATTATTCATGTGAAGGAGCGAGGGATGTAGTAAAGTGGGAACAGTGCATCGGAAAGGAGATACTCGTGTCCCAAAACTCAATCCTGTCGTTTCCATAGAAACGTTACACGATTTAGAAGGAGAAGTCATAGAACCCATAGTATTTCATAGCGACGCCATTTCTGTGTTAATTCGTGAATGTGAGGGAGCGAGCGTTGAGGTAAAGAATGAATAGTGCATCGGACAGAAGATACTCGTATCCCAAAACTAAATCCTCTCGTTTCCATTGAAACGTGACTCGTTTAGGAGGAGAAGTCATTGAGCACATAGTATTTCATAGTGACGCAATTTCTGTGTTAATTATTCATGTGAGGGAGCGAGGGATGTAGTAAAGTGGGAACAGTGCATCGGAAAGGAGATACTCGTATCCCAAAACTAAATCCTGTCGTTTCCATTGAAACGTGACTCGATTTAGGAGGAGAAGTCATTGAGCACATAGTATTTCATAGCGACGCAATTTCTGTGTTAATTACTCATGTGAGGGAGCGAGGGATGTAGTAAAGTGGGAACAGTGCATTGGAAAGGAGATACTCGTATCCCAAAACTAAATCCTGTCGTTTCCATTGAAACGTGACTCGATTTAGGAGGAGAAGTCATTGAGCACATAGTATTTCATAGCGACGCAATTTCTGCGTTAATTCGTCAATGTGAGGGATCGAGCTTTCAGGTAAAGAATGAATAGTGCATCGGAAAGGAGTTACTCGTATCCCAAAACTAAATCCTGTCGTTTCCATTGAAACGTGACTCGATTTAGGAGGAGAAGTCATTGAGCATATAGTATTTCATAGCGACGCAATTTCTGTGTTAATTATTCATGTGAGGGTGCGAGGGATGTAGCAAAGTGGGAACAGTGCATCGGAAAGGAGATACTCGTGTCCCAAAACTCAATCCTGTCGTTTCCATAGAGACATTACACGATTTAGAAGGAGAAGTCATAGAACCCATAGTATTTCATAGCGACGCAATTTCGTTGTTAATTCGTCAATGAGAGGGAGCGAGCGTTGAGGTAAAGAATGAATAGTGCATCGGAAAGGAATTACTCGTATCCCAAAACTAAATCCTGTCGTTTCCATTGAAACGTGACTCGATTTAGGAGGAGAGGTCATTGAGCACTAGTATTTCATAGCGACGCAATTTCTGTGTTAATTTGTCAATGTGAGGGAGCGAGCGTTGAGGTAAAGAATGAATAGTGCATTGGAAAGGAGATACTCGTATCCCAAAACTAAATCCTGCCGTTTCCATTGAAACGTGACTCGATTTAGGAGAAGATGTCATTGAGCACATAGTGTTTCATAGCGACGCAATTTCTGTGCTAATTATACATGTGAGGCAGCGAGGGATGTAGTAAAGTGGGAACAGTGCATCGGAAAGGAGATATTCGTATCCCAAAACTAAATCCTGTCGTTTCCATTGAAACGTGACTCGATTTAGGAGGAGAAGTCATTGAGCACATAGTATTTCATAGCGACGCAATTTCTGTGTTAATTATTCATGTGAGGGAGCGAGGGATGTAGTAAAGTGGGAACAGTGCATCGGAAAGGAGATACTCGTATCCCAAAAATAAATCCTGTCGTTTCCATTGAAACGTGACTCGATTTAGGAGGAGAAGTCATTGAGCACATAGTATTTCATAGCGACGCAATTTCTGTGTTAATTCGTCAATGTGAGGGAGCGTGCGTTAAGGTAAAGAATGAATAGTGCATCGGAAAGGAGTTACTCGTATCCCAAAACTAAATCCTGTCTTTTCCATTGAAACGTGACTCGATTTAGGAGGAGAAGATATTGAGCACATAGTATTTCATAGCGACGCAATTTCTGTGTTAATAATTCATGTGAGGGAGCGAGGGAAGTAGTAAAGTGGGAACAGTGCATCGGAAAGGAGATACTCGTATCCCAAAATTAAATCCTGTCGTTTCCATTGAAACGTGACTCGATTTAGGAGGAGAAGTCATTGAGCACATAGTAATTCATAGCGACGCAATTTCTGTGTTAATTATTCATGTGAGGGAGCGAGGGATGTAGTAAAGTGGGAACAGTGCATCGGAAAGGAGATACTCGTCTCACAAAACTAAATCCTGTCGTTTCCATTGAAACGTGACTCGATTTAGGAAGAGAAGTCATTGAGCACATAGTATTTCATAGCCACGCAATTTCTGTGTTAATTCGTCAATGTGAGGGAGCGAGCGTTGAGGTAAAGAACGAATAGTGCATCGGAAAGGAATTACACGTATCCCAAATCTAAATCGTGTCGTTTCCATTGAAACGTAACTGGATTTAGGAGGAGAAGTCATTGAGCACATAGTATTTCATGGCGACGCAATTTCTGTGTTAATTATTCATGTGAGGGAGCGAGGGATGTAGTAAAGTGGGAACAGTGCATCGGAAAGGAGATACGCGTATCCCAAAACTAAATCCTGTCGTTTCCATTGAAACGTGACTCGATATAGGAGGAGAAGTCATTGAGCACATAGTATTTCATAGCGACGCAATTTCTGTGTTAATTCGTCAATGTGAGGGAGCGAGCGTTCAGGTAAAGAATGAATGGTGCATCGGAAAGGAGATACTCGTATCCCAAAACTAAATCCTGTCGTTTCAATTGAAAAGTGACTCGATTTAGGAGGAGAAGTCATTGAGCACATAGTATTTCATAGCGACGCAATTTCTGTGTTAATTATTCATGTGAGGGAGCGAGGGATGTAGTAAAGTGTGAAACATCCCCTTAGAACAATTTATATATAGGACTGTGCTTAAACTGACACACAATATTTTTAGCGCAACGCTATCTGACTTTCAAAATTCCCTACTAAAGAATGGCCCTGACAAACATTAAACTATACCTTTCACAAATCACTTACCTCACAAAAATCTTCGCTGCTAAAGCTACTGCAATACAGCGAGCGCCACTACTGCCAGCTAAATAAAAGATTCAATCTATGGAAGGCACTAACTACTGATAGGGATAGTTAGCAAATGAAAGATATTAATAGAGAACAAACAATGTATTTACCTTAATATCATCACAAGTCATAATATATATATATCAGTTCATGACAAATTACAAATCTCCGCCATCTCTCTCCCCACGTCCACCACTGCTGGCGGCTCACCTCCAACTGCGCCACGCTACGCGCTGTTCACAGCCAGCTGCCTAACACTATAATGGCGAGTATTACAGCAATGCAAAGCAGACACAGACTGCCCACAGCACAGCCAGTGATTTTCATATTGAGGTGGCGTTACCAATAAAAAACCTAAACAGCCTACTTACATAGAGAAAACATAAACAGCCTACTTACAAGTGGGAACAGTGCATTGGAAAGGAGTTACTCGTATCCCAAAACTAAATCCTATCGTTTCCATTGAAACGTGACTCGATTTAGGAGGAAAAGTCATTGAGCACATAGTATTTCATAGCGACGCAATTTCTGTGTTAATTATTCATGTGAGGGAGCGAGGGATGTAGTAAAGTGGGAACAGTGCATCGGAAAGGAGATACTCGTATCCCAAAACTAAATCCTGTCGATTCCATTGAAACGTGACTCGATTTAGGATTAGAAGTCATTGAGCACATAGTATTACATAGCGACGCAATTTCTGTGTTAATTCGTCAATGTGAGGGAGCGAGCGTTGAGGTAAAGAATGAATAGTGCTTCAGAAAGGAGATACTCATATCCCAAAACTAAATCCTGTCGTTTCTATTGAAACGTGACTCGATTTAGGAGGAGAAGTCATTGAGCACATAGTATTTCATAGCGACGCTATTTCTGTGTTAATTATTCATGTGAGGGAGCGAGGGATGTAGTAAAGTGGGAACAGTGCATCGGAAAGGAGATACTCGTATCCCAAAACTAAATCCTGTCGTTTCCATTGAAACGTGACTCGATTTAGGAGGAGAAGTCATTGAGCACATAGTATTTCATAGCGACGCAGTTTCTGTGTTAATTATTCAAGTGAGGGAGCGAGGGATGTAGTAAAGAGGGAACAGTGCATTGGAAAGGAGATACTCGTATCCCAAAACTAAATCCTGTCGTTTCCATTGAAACGTGACTCGATTTAGGAGGAGAAGTCATTGAGCACATAGTATTTCATAGCGACGCTATTTCTGCGTTAATTCGTCAATGTGAGGGAGCGAGCGTTCAGGTAAGGAATGAATAATGCATCTGAAAGGAGTTACTCGTATCCCAAAACTAAATCCTGTCGTTTCCATTGAAACGTGACTCGATTTAGGAGGAGAAGTTATTGAGCACATAGTATTTCATAGCGACGCAATTTCTGTGTTAATTATTCATGAGAGGGAGCGAGGGATGTAGTAAAGTGGGAATAGTGCATCGGAAAGGAGATACTAGTGTCCCAAAACTCAATCCTGTCGTTTCCATAGAGACGTTACACGATTTAGAAGGAGAAGTCATAGAACCCATAGTATTTCATAGCGACGCAATTTCGTTGTTAATTCGTCAATGAGAGGGAGCGAGCGTTGAGGTAAAGAATGAATAGTGCATCGGAAAGGAGTTACTCGTATCCCAAAACTAAATCCTGTCGTTTCCATAGAAACGTTACACGATTTAGAAGGAGAAGTCATAGAACCCATAGAATTTCATAGCGACGCAATTTCTGTGTTAATTCGTCAATGTGAGGGAGCGAGCGTTATGGTAAAGAATGAACAGTGCATCGGAAAGGAGATACTCGTGTCCCAAAACTAAATCCTGTCGTTTCCATTGAAACGTGACTCGATTTAGGAGGAGAGGTCATTGAGCACATAGTATTTCATAGCGACGCAATTTCTGTGTTAATTTGTCAATGTGAGGGAGCGAGGGATGTAGTAAAGTGGGAACAGTGCATCGGAAAGGAGATACTCGTATCCCAAAACTAAATCCTGTCGATTCCATTGAAACGTGACTCGATTTAGGAGGAGAAGTCATTGAGCACATAGTATTACATAGCGACGAAATTTCTGTGTTAATTCGTCAATGTGAGGGAGCGAGCGTTGAGGTAAAGAATGAATAGTGCTTCGGAAAGGAGATACTCATATCCCAAAACTAAATCCTGTCGTTTCCATTGAAACGTGACTCGATTTAGGAGGAGAAGTCATTGAGCACATAGTATTTCATAGCGACGCAGTTTCTGTGTTAATTATTCATGTGAGGGAACGAGGGATGTAGTAAAGTGGGAACAGTTCATCGGAAAGGAGATACTCGTGTCCCAAAACTCAGTCCTGTCGTTTCCATAGAAACGTTACACGATTTAGAAGGAGAAGTCATAGAGCCCATAGTATTTCATAGCGACGCAATTTCTGTGTTATTTCGTCAATGTGAGGGAGCGAGCGTTGAGGTAAAGAATGAATAGTGCATCGGAAAGGAGATACTCGTATCCCAAAACTAAATCCTGTCGTTTCCATTGAAACGTGACTCGATTTAGGAGGAGAAGTCATTGAGCACATAGTATTTCATAGCGACGCAGTTTCTGTGTTAATTATTCATGTGAGGGAGCGAGGGATGTAGTAAAGTGGGAACAGTGCATCGGAAAGGAGATACTCGTATCCCAAAACTAAATACTGTCGTTTCCATTGAAACGTGACTCGATTTAGGAGGAGAAGTCATTGAGCACATATTATTTCTTAGCGACGCAATTTCTGCGTTAATTCGTCAATGTGAGGGAGCGAGCGTTGAGGTAAAGAATGAATAATGCATTGGAATGGAGTTACTCGTATCCCAAAACTAAATCCTGCCGTTTCCATTGAACGTGACTCGATTTAGGAGGAGAAGTCATTGAGCACATAGTATTACATAGCGACGCAATTACTGTGTTAATTAATCAAGTGAGGGAGCGAGGGATGTAGTAAAGTGGGAACAGTGCATCGGAAAGGAGATACTCGTGTCCCAAAACTCAATCCTGTCGTTTCCATAGAGACGTTACACGATTTAGAAGGAGAAGTCATAGAACCCATAGTATTTCATAGCGACGCAATTTCGTTGTTAATTCGTCAATGAGAGGGAGCGAGCGTCGAGGTAAAAAATGAATACTGCATCGGAAAGGAGTTACTCGTATCCCAAAACTAAATCCTGTCGTTTCCATAAAATCGTTACACGATTTAGAAGGAGAAGTCATAGAACCCATAGAATTTCATAGCGACGCAATTTCTGTGTTAATTCGTCAATGTGAGGGAGCGAGCGTTGAGGTAAAGAATGAACAGTGCATCGGAAAGGAGATACTCGTGTCCCAAAACTAAATCCTCTCGTTTCCATTGAAACGTGACTCGATTTAGGAGGAGAGGTCATTGAGCACATAGTATTTCATAGCGACGCAATTTCTGTGTTAATTTGTCAATGTGAGGGAGCGAGCGTTGAGGTAAAGAATGAATCGTGCATCGGAAAGGAGATACTCGTATCCCAAAACTAAATCCTGTCGTTTCCATTGAAACGTGACTCGATTTAGGAGGAGAATTCATTGAGCACATAGTATTTCATAGCGACGCAATTTCTGTGTTAATTCGTCAATGTAAGGGAGTGAGCGTTGAGGTAAAGAAAGAATAGTGCATCGGAAAGGAGTTACTCGTATCCCAAAACTAAATCGTGTCGTTTCCATTGAAACGTGACTCGATTTAGGAGGAGAAGTCATTGAGCACATAGTATTTCATAGCGACGCAATTTCTGTGCATATTATTCATGTGAAGGAGCGAGGGATGTAGTAAAGTGGGAACAGTGCATCGGAAAGGAGTTACTCATATCCCAAAACTAAATCGTGTCGTTTCCATTGAAACGTGACTCGATTTAGGAGGAGAAGATATTGAGCACATAGTATTTCATAGCGACGCAATTTCTGTGTTAATTATTCATGTGAGGGAGCGAGGGAAGTAGTAAAGTGGGAACAGTGCATCGGAAAGGAGATACTCGTATCCCAAAACTAAATCCTGTCGTTTCCATTGAAACGTGACTCGATTTAGGAGGAGAAGTCATTGAGCACATAGTAATTCATAGCGACGCAATTTCTGTGTTAATTATTCACGTGAGGGAGCGAGGGATGTAGTAAAGTGGGAACAGTGCATCGGAAAGGAGATACTCGTATCACAAAACTAAATCCTGTCGTTTCCATTGAAACGTGACTCGATTTAGGAAGAGAAGTCATTGAGCACATAGTATTTCATAGCCACGCAATTTCTGTGTTACTTCGTCAATGTGAGGGAGCGAGCGTTGAGGTAAAGAACGAATAGTGCATCGGAAAGGAATTACACGTATCCCAAATCTAAATCGTGTCGTTTCCATTGAAACGTAACTCGATTTAGGAGGAGAAGTCATTGAGCACATAGTATTTCATGGCAACGCAATTTCTGTGTTAATTATTCATGTGAGGGAGCGAGGGATGTAGTAAAGTGGGAACAGTGCATCGGAAAGGAGATACTCGTGTCCCAAAACTCAATCCTGTCGTTTCCATAGAAACGTTACATGATTTAGAAGGAGAAGTCATAGAACCCATAGTATTTCATAGCGACGCAATTTCTGTGTTAATTCGTGAATGTGAGGGAGCGAGCGTTGAGGTAAAGAATGAATAGTGCATCGGAAAGGAGATACTCGTATCCCAAAACTAAATCCTGTCGTTTCCATTGAAACGGGACTCGATTTAGGAGGAGAAATCATTGAGCACATAGTATTTCATAGCGACGCAATTCCTGTGTTAATTACTCATTTGAGGGAGCGAGGGATGTAGTAAAGTGGGAACAGTGCATCGGATAGGAGATACTCGTATCCCATAACTAAATCCTGTCGTTTCCATTGAAACGGGACTCGATTTAGGAGGAGAAGTCATTGAGCACATAGTATTTCATAGCGACGCAATTTCTGTGTTAATTATTCTTGTGAGAGAGCGAGGGATGTAGTAAAGTGGGAACAGTGCATCGGAAAGGAGATACTCGTATCCCAAAACTAAATCCTGTCGTTTCCATAGAAACGTTACACGATTTAGAAGGAGAAGTTATAGAACCCATAGCATTTCATAGCGACGCTATTTCTGTGTTAATTCGTCAATGTGAGGGAGCGAGCGTTGAGGTAAAGAATGAACAATGCAACGGAAAGGAGATACTCGTGTCCCAAAACTAAATCCTGTCGTTTCCATTGAAACGTGACTCGATTTAGGAGGAGAAGTCATTGAGCACATAGTATTTCATAGCGACGCAATTTCTGTGTTAATTCGTCAATGTGAGGGAGCGAGCGTTGAGGTAAAGAATGAATAGTGCATCGGAAAGGAGTTACTCGTATCCCAAAACTAAATCCTGTCGTTTCCATTGAAACGTGACTCGATTTAGGGGGAGAAGTCATTGAGCACATAGTATCTCATAGCGACGCAATTTCTGTGTTAATTATTCATGTGAGGGAGCGAGGGATGTAGTAAAGTGGGAACAGTGCATCGGAAAGGAGATACTCGTGTCCCAAAACTCAATCCTGTCGGTTCCATAGAAACGTTACACGATTTAGAAAGAGAAATCATAGAACCCATAGTATATCATAACGACGCAATTTCTCTGTTAATTCGTCAATGTGAGGGAGCGAGCGTTGAGGTAAAGAATGAATAGTGCATCGGAAAGGAGATACTCGTATCCCAAAACTAAATCCTGTCGTTTCCATTAAAACGTGTTTCGATTTAGGAGGAGAAGTCATTGAGCACATAGTATTTCATAGCGACGCAATTTCTGTGTTAATTATTCATGTGAGGGAGCGAGGGATGTAGTAAAGTGGGAACAGTGCATCGGAAAGGAGATACTCGTATCCAAAAACTAAATCCTGTCGATTCCATTGAAACGTGACTCGATTTAGAAGGAGAAGTCATTGAGCACATAGTATTTCATAGCGACGCAATTTCTGTGTTAATTCGTCAATGTGAGGGAGCGAGCGTTGATGTAAAGAATGAATAGTCCATCGAAAAGGAGATACTCATATCCCAAAACTAAATCCGGTCGTTTCCATTGAAACGTGACTCGATTTAGGAGGAGAAGTCATTGAGCACATAGTATTTCATAGCGACGCAATTTCTGTGTTAATTATTCATGTGAGGGAGCGATGGATGTAGAAAAGTGGGAACAGTGCATCGGAAAGGAGATACTCGTGTCCCAAAACTCAATCCTGTCGTTTGCATAGAAACGTTACACGATTTAGAAGGAGAAGTCATAGAACCCATAGTATTTCATAGCGACGCAATTTCTGTGTTAGTTCGTCAATGTGAGGGAGCGAGCGTTGAGGTAAAGAATGAATAGTGCATCGGAAAGGAGATACTCGTATCCCAAAACTAAATCCTGTCGTTTCCATTGAAACGTGACTCGATTTAGGAGGAGAGGTCATTGAGCACATAGTATTTCATAGCGACGCAATTTCTGTGTTAATTATTCATGTGAGAGAGCGAGGGATGTAGTAAAGTGGGAACAGTGCATCGGAAAGGAGATACTCGTATCCGAAATTAAATCCTGTCGTCTCCATAGAAACGTTACACGATTTAGAAGGAGAAGTCATAGAACCCATAGTATTTCATAGCGACGCAATTTCTGTGTTAATTCGTGAATGTGAGGGAGCGAGCGTTGAGGTAAAGAATGAATAGTGCATCGGAAAGGAGATACTCGTATCCCAAAATTAAATCCTGTCGTTTCCATTGAAACGGGACTCGATTTAGGAGGAGAAGTCATTGAGCACATAGTACTTCATAGCGGCGCAATTCCTGTGTTAATTACTCATTTGAGGGAGCGAGGGATGTAGTAAAATGGGAACAGTGCATCGGAAAGGAGATACTCGTATCCCATAACTAAATCCTGTCGTTTCCATTGAAACGTGACTCGATTTAGGAGGAGAAGTCATTGAGCACATAGTATTTCATAGCGACGCAATTTCTGTGTTAATTATTCATGTGAGGGAGCGAGGGATGTAGTAAAGTGGGAACAGTGCATCGGAAAGGAGATACTCGTGTCCCAAAACTCAATCCTGTCGTTTCCATATAGACATTACACGATTTAGAAGGAGAAGTCATAGAACCCATAGTATTTCATAGCGACGCAATTTCTGTGTTAATTCGTCAATGTGAGGGAGCGAGCGTTGAGGTAAAGAATGAACAGTGCATCGGAAAGGAGATACTCAAGTCCCAAAACTAAATCCTGTCGTTTCCATTGAAACGTGACTGGAATTAGGAGGAGAGTTCATTGAGCACTAGTATTTCATAGCGACGCAATTTCTGTGTTAATTTGTCAATGTGAGGGAGCGAGCGTTGAGGTAAAGAATGAATAGTGCATTGGAAAGGAGATACTCATATCAAAAAACTAAATCCTGTCGTTTCCATTGAAACGTGACTTGATTTAGGAGGAGATGTCATTGAGCACATAGTGTTTCATAGCGACGCAATTTCTGTGCTAATTATTCATGTGAGGCAGCGAGGGATGTAGTAAAGTGGGAACAGTGCATCGGAAAGGAGATATTCGTATCCCAAAACTAAATCCTGTCGTTTCCATTGAAACGTGACTCGATTTAGGAGGAGAAGTCATTGAGCACATAGTATTTCATAGCGACGCAATTTCTGTGTTAATTATTCATGTGAGGGAGCGAGGGATGTAGTAAAGTGGGAACAGTGCATCGGAAAGGAGATACTCGTATCACAAAACTAAATCCTGTCGTTTCCATTGAAACGTGACTCGATTTAGGAGGAGAAGTCATTGAGCACATAGTATTTCATAGCGACGCAATTTCTGTGTTAATTATTCATGTGAGGGAGCGAGGGATGTAGTAAAGTGGGAACAGTGCATCGGAAAGGAGATACTCGTATCACAAAACTAAATCCTGTCGTTTCCATTGAAACGTGACTCGAATTAGGAGGAGAAGTCATTGAGCACATGGTATTTCATAGCGACGCAATTTCTGTGTTAATTCGTCAATGTGAGGGAGCGAGAGTTGAGGTAAAGAACGAATAGTGCATCGGAAAGGAATTACACGTATCCCAAATCTAAATTGTGTCGTTTCCATTGAAAAGTAACTCGATTTAGGAGGAGAAGTCATTGAGCACATAGTATTTCATAGCGACGCAATTTCTGTGTTAATTATTCATGTGAGGGAGCGACGGATGTGGTAAAGTGGGAACAGTGCATCGGAAAGGAGATACTCGTGTCCCAAAACTCAATCCTGTCCTTTCCGTAGAAACGTTACACGATTTAGGAGGAGATGTCATAGAACCCATAGTATTTCATAGCGACGCTATTTCTTTGATAATTCGTCAATGTGAGGGAGCGAGCGTTGAGGTAAAGAATGAACAGTGCATCGAAAAGGAGATACTCGTGTCCCAAAACTAAATCCGGTCGTTTCCATTGAAACGTGACTCGATTTAGGAGGAGAAGTCATTGAGCACATTGTATTTCATGGCGACGCAATTTGTGTGGTTATTATTCATGTCAGGGAGCGAGGGATGTAGTAAAGTGGGAACAGTGCATCGGAAAGGAGATACTCGTATCCCGAATCGAAATCCTGTCGATTCCATTGAAACGTGACTCGATTTAGGAGGAGAAGTCACTTGAGCACATAGTATTTCATAGCGACGCAATTTCTGTGTTAATTCGTCAATGTGAGGGAGCGAGCGTTGAGGTAAAGAGCGAATAGTGCATCGGAAAGGAGTTACTCGTATCCCAAAACTAAATCGTGTCGTTTCCATTGAAACGTAACTCGATTTAGGAGGAGAAGTCATTGAGCACATAGTATTTCATAGCGACGCAATTTCTGTGTTAATTATTCATGTGAGGGAGCGAGGGATGTGGTAAAGTGGGAACAGTGCATCGGAAAGGAGATACTCGTGTCCCAAAACTCAATCCTGTTGTTTCCATAGAAACGTTACACGATTTAGAAGGAGAAGTCACAGAACCCATAGTATTTCATAGCGACGCAATTTCTGTGTTAATTCGTGAATGTGAGGGAGCGAGCGTTGAGGTAAAGAATGAATATTGCATCGGAAAGGAGATACTCGTATCCCAAAACTAAATCCTGTCGTTTCCATTAAAATGTGTCTCGATTTAGGAGGAGAAGTCATTGAACACATAGTATTTCATAGCGACGCAATTTCTGTGTTAATTATTCATGTGAGGGAGCGAGGGATGTAGTAAAGTGGGAACAGTGCATCGGAAAGGAGATACACGTATCCAAAAACTAAATCCTGTCGATTCCATTGAAACGTGACTCGATTTAGGAGGAGAAGTCATTGAGCACATAGTATTTCATAGCGACGCAATTTCTGTGTTAATTCATCAATGTGAGGGAGCGAGCGTTGAAGTAAAGAATGAATAGTGCATCGGAAAGGAGATACTCATATCCCAAAACTAGATCCTGTCGTTTCCATTGAAACGTGACTCGATTTAGGAGGAGAAGTCATTCAGCACATAGTATTTCATAGCGACGCAATTTCTGTGTTAATTATTCATGTGAGGGAGCGAGGGATGTAGAAAAGTGGGAACAGTGCATCGGAAAGGAGATACTCGTGTCCCAAAACTCAATCCTGTCGTTTGCATAGAAACGTTACACGATTTAGAAGGAGAAGTCATAGAACCCATAGTATTTCATAGCGACGCAATTTCTGTGTTAATTCGTCAATGTGAGGGAGCGAGCGTTGAGGTAAAGAATGAACAGTGCATCGGAAAGGAGATACTCGTGTCCCAAAACTAAATCCTGTCGTTTCCATTGAAACGTGACTGGATTTAGGAGGAGAGTTCATTGAGCACTAGTATTTCATAGCGACGCAATTTCTGTGTTAATTTGTCAATGTGAGGGAGCGAGCGTTGAGGTAAAGAATGAATAGTGCATTGGAAAGGAGATACTCGTATCCCAAAACTAAATCCTGTCGTTTCTATTGAAACGTGACTCGATTTAGGAGGAGATGTCATTGAGCACATAGTATTTCATAGCGACGCAATTTCTGTGTTAATTATTCATGTGAGGGAGCGAGGGATGTAGTAAAGTGGGAACAGTGCATCGGAAAGGAGATACTCGTATCCCAAAAATAAATCCTGTCGTTTCCATTGAAACGTGACTCGATTTAGGAGGAGAAGTCATTGAGCACGTAGTATTTCATAGCGACGCAATTTCTGTGTTAATTCGTCAATGTGAGGGAGCGTGCGTTGAGGTAAAGAATGAATAGTGCATCGGAAAGGAGTTACTCGTATCCCAAAACTAAATCCTGTCTTTTCCATTGAAACGTGACTCGATTTAGGAGGAGAAGTCATTGAGCACATAGTATTTCATAGCGACGCAATTTCTGTGTTAATTACTCATGTGAGGGGGCGAGGGAAGTAGTAAAGTGGGAACAGTGCATCGGAAAGGAGCTACTCGTATCCCAAAACTAAATACTGTCGTTTCCATTGAAACGTGACTCGATTTAGGAGGAGAAGTCATTGAGCACATAGTATTTCATAGCGACGCAATTTCTGTGTTAATTATTCATGTGAGGGAGCGAGGGATGTAGTAAAGTGGGAACAGTGCATCGGAAAGGAGATACTCGTATCACAAAACTAAACCCTGTCGTTTCCATTGAAACGTGACTCGATTTAGGAGGAGAAGTCATTGAGCACATAGTATTTCACAGCGACGCAATTTCTGTGTTAATTCGTCAATGTGAGGGAGCGAGCGTTGAGGTAAAGAACGAATAGTGCATCGGAAAGGAACTACACGTATCCCAAATCTAAATCGTGTCGTTTCCATTGAAACGTAACTCGATTTAGGAGGAGAAGTCATTGAGCACATAGTATTTCATAGCGACGCAATTTCTGTGTTAATTATTCATGTGAGGGAGCCAGGGATGTAGTAAAGTGGGAACAGTGCATCGTAAAGGAGATACTCGTGTCCCAAAACTCAATCCTGTCGTTTCCATAGAAACGTTACACGATTTAGAAGGAGAAGTCATAGAACCCATAGTATTTCATAGCGACGCAATTTCTGTGTTAATTCGTGAATGTGAGGGAGCGAGCGTTGAGGTAAAGAATGAATAGTGCATCGGACAGGAGATACTCGTATCCCAAAACTAAATCCTTTCGTTTCCATTGAAACGGGACTCGATTTAGGAGGAGAAGTAATTGAGCACATAGAATTTCATAGCGACGCAATTTCTGTGTTAATTATTCATGTGAGGGAGCGAGGGATGTAGTAAAGTGGGACCAGTGCATCGGAAAGGAGATACTCGTATCCCAAAACTAAATCCTGTCGTTTCCATTGAAACGTGACTCGATTTAGGAGGAGAAGTCATTGAGCACATAGTATTTCATAGCGACGCAATTTCTGTGTTAATTACTCATGTGAGGGAGCGAGGGATGTAGTAAAGTGGGAACAGTGCATCGGAAAGGAGATACTCGTATCCCAAAACTAAATCCTGTCGTTTCCATTGAAACGTGACTCGATTAAGGTGGAGAAGTCATTGAGCACATACTATTTCATAGCGACGCAATTTCTGTGTTAATTCGTCAATGTGTGGGAGCGAGCGTTGAGGTAAAGAATGAATAGTGCATCGGAAAGGAGTTACTCGTATCCGAAAAGTAAATCCTGTCGTTTCCATTGAAGCGTGGCTCGATTTAGGAGGAGAAGTCATTGAGCACATAGTATTTCATAGCGACGCAATTTCTGTGTTAATTATTCATGTGAGAGAGCGAGGGATGTAGTAAAGTGGGAACAGTGCATCGGAAAGGAGATACTCGTATCCCAAAACTAAATTTTGTCGTTTCCATTGATACGCGACTCGATTTAGGAGGAGAAGTCATTGAGCACATTGTATTTCATGGCGACGCAATTTCTGTGTTAATTATTCATGTCAGGGAGCGAGGGATGTAGTAAAGTGGGAACAGTGCATCGGAAAGGAGTTACTCGTATCCCAAAACTAAATCCTGTCGTTTCCATAGAAACGTTACACGAATTAGACGGAGAAGTCATAGAACCCATAGTATTTCATAGCGACGCTATTTCTTTGTTAATTCATCAATGTGAGGGAGCGAGCGTTGAAGTAAAGAATGAACAGTGCATCGGAAAGGAGATACTCGTGTCCCAAAACTAAATCCTGTCGTTTCCATTGAAACGTGACTCGATTTAGGAGGAGAAGTCATTGAGCACATTGCATTTCATGGCGACGCAATTTCTGTGTCAATTATTCATGTCAGGGAGCGAGGGATGTAGTAAAGTGGGAACAGTGCATCGGAAAGGAGATACTCGTATCCCAAAACTAAATTTTGTCGTTTCCATTGATACGCGACTCCATTTAGGAGGAGAAGTCATTGAGCACATAGTATTTCATAGCGACGCAATTTCTGTGTTTATTCGTCAATGTGAGGGAGTGAGCGTTGAGGTAAAGAATGAATAGTGCATCGGAAAGGAGATACTCGTTTCCCAAAAACAAATCCTGTCGTTTCCATTGAAACGTGACTCGATTTACGAGGAGAAGTCATTGAGCACATAGTATTTCATAGCGACTAAATTTCTGTGTTAATTATTCATGTGTGGGAGCGAGGGATGTAGAAAAGTGGGAACAGTGCATCGGAAAGGAGATACTCGTGTCCCAAAACTCAATCCTGTCGTTTGCATAGGAACGTTACACGATTTAGAAGGAGAAGTCATAGAACCCATAGTATTTCATAGCGACGCAATTTCTGTGTTAGTTCGTCAATGTGAGGGAGCGAGCGTTGAGGTAAAGAATGAATGGTGCATCGGAAAGGAGATACTCGTATCCCAAAACTAAATCCTGTCGTTTCCATTGAAACGTGACTCGATTTAGGAGGAGAGGTCATTGAGCACATAGTATTCCATAGCGACGCAATTTCTGTGTTAATTATTCATGTGAGGGAGCGAGGGATGTAGTAAACTGGGAACAGTGCATCGGAAAGGAGATACTCGTGTCCCAAAACTCAATCCTGTCGTTTCCATAGAGACATTACACGATTTAGAAGGAGAAGTCATAGAACCCATAGTATTTCATAGCGACGCAATTTCGTTGTTAATTCGTCAATGAGAGGGAGCGAGCGTTGAGGTAAAGAATGAATAGTGCATCAGAAAGGAGTTACTCGTATCCCAAAACTAAATCCTGTCGTTTCCATTGAAACGTGACTCGATTTAGGAGGAGAAGTCATTGAGCACATAGTATTTCATAGCGACGCAATTTCTGTGTTAATTATTCATGTGAGAGAGCGAGGGATGTAGTAAAGTGGGAACAGTGCATCGGAAAGGAGATACTCGTATCCAAAATTAAATCCTGTCGTTTCCATAGAAACGTTACACGAGTCAGAAGGAGAAGTCATAGAACCCATAGTATTTCATAGCGACGCAATTTCTGTGTTAATTCGTGAATGTGAGGGAGCGAGCGTTGAGGTAAAGAATGAATAGTGCATCGGAAAGGAGATACTCGTATCCCAAAACTAAATCCTGTCGTTTCCATTGAAACGGGACTCGATTTAGGAGGAGAAGTCATTGAGCACATAGTATTTCATAGCGACGCAATACCTGTGTTAATTACTCATTTGAGGGAGCGAGGGATGTAGTAAAATGGGAACAGTGCATCGGAAAGGAGATACTCGTATCCCATAACTAAATCCTGTCGTTTCCATTGAAACGTGACTCGATTTAGGAGGAGAAGTCATTGAGCACATAGTATTTCATGGCGACGCAATTTCTGTGTTAATTATTCATGTGAGGGAGCGAGGGATGTAGTAAAGTGGGAACAGTGCATCGGAAAGGAGATACTCGTGTCCCAAAACTCAATCCTGTCGTTTCCATAGAGACATTACACGATTTAGAAGAAGAAGTCATAGAACCCATAGTATTTCATAGCGACGCAATTTCTGTGTTAATTCGTCAATGTGAGGGAGCGAGCGTTGAGGTAAAGAATGAACAGTGCATCGGAAAGGAGATACTCGTGTCCCAAAACTAAATCCTGTCGTTTCCATTGAAACGTGACTGGATTTAGGAGGAGAGTTCATTGAGCACTAGTATTTCATAGCGACGCAATTTCTGTGTTAATTTGTCAATGTGAGGGAGCGAGCGTTGAGGTAAAGAATGAATAGTGCATTGGAAAGGAGATACACGTATCAAAAAACTAAATCCTGTCGTTTCCATTGAAACGTGACTCGATTTAGGAGGAGATGTCATTGAGCACATAGTGTTTCATAGCGACCCAATTTCTGTGCTAATTATTCAAGTGAGGCAGCGAGGGATGTAGTAAAGTGGGAACAGTGCATCGGAAAGGAGATATTCGTATCCCAAAACTAAATCCTGTCGTTTCCATTGAAACGTGACTCGATTTAGGAGGAGAAGTCATTGAGCACATAGTATTTCATAGCGACGCAATTTCTGTGTTAATTATTCATGTGAGGGAGCGAGGGATGTAGTAAAGTGGGAACAGTGCATCGGAAAGGAGTTACTCGTATCCCAAAACTAAATCCTGTCTTTTCCATTGAAACGTGACTCGATTTAGGAGGAGAAGTCATTGAGCGCATAGTATTTCATAGCGACGCAATTTCTGTGTTAATTATTCATGTGAGGGAGCGAGGGATGTAGTAAAGTGGGAACAGTGCATCGGAAAGGAGATACTCGTATCACAAAACTAAATCCTGTCGTTTCCATTGAAACGTGACTCGATTTAGGAGGAGAAGTCATTGAGCACATAGTATTTCATAGCGACGCAATCTCTGTGTTAATTATTCATGTGAGGGAGCGAGGGATGTAGTAAAGTGGGAACAGTGCATCGGAAAGGAGATACTCGTGTCACAAAACTAAATCCTGTCGTTTCCATTGAAACGTGACTCGATTTAGGAGGAGAAGTCATTGAGCACATAGTATTTCATAGCGACGCAATTTCTGTGTTAATTCGTCAATGTGAGGGAGCGAGCGTTGAGGTAAAGAACGAATAGTGCATCGGAAAGGAATGACACGTATCCCAAATCTAAATCGTGTCGTTTCCATTGAAACGTAACTCGATTTAGGAGGAGAAGTCATTGAGCACATAGTATTTCATAGCGACGCAATTTCTGTGTTAATTATTCATGTGAGGGAGCGAGGGATGTAGTAAAGTGGGAACAGTGCATCGGAAAGGAGATACTCGTGTCCCAAAACTCAATCCTGTCGTTTCCATAGAAACGTTACACGATTTAGAAGGAGAAGTCATAGAACCCATAGTATTTCATAGCGACGCAAATTCTGTGTTAATTCGTGAATGTGAGGGAGCGAGCGTTGAGGTAAAGAATGAATAGTGCATCGGAAAGGAGATACTCGTATCCCAAAACTAAATCCTGTCGTTTCCATTGAAACGGGACTCGATTTAGGAGGAGAAGTCATTGAGCACATAGAATTTCACAGCGACGCAATTTCTGTGTTAATTATTCATGTGAGGGAGCGAGGGATGTAGTAAAGTGGGAACAGTGCATCGGAAAGGAGATACTCGTATCCCAAAACTAAATCCTGTCGTTTCCATTGAAACGTGACTCGATTTAGGAGGAGAAGTCATTGAGCACATAGTATTTCATAGCGACGCAATTTCTGTGTTAATTACTCATGTGAGGGAGCGAGGGATGTAGTAAAGTGGGAACAGTGCATCGGAAAGGAGATACTCGTATCCCAAAACTAAATCCTGTCGTTTCCATTCAAACGTGACTCGATTTAGGAGGAGAAATCATTGAGCACATAGTATTTCATAGCGACGCAATTTCTGTGTTAATTCGTCAATGTGAGGGAGCGAGCGTTGAGGTAAAGAATGAATAGTGCATCGGAAAGGAGTTACTCGTATCCCAAAAGTAAATCCTGTCGTTTCCATTGAAACGTGACTCGATATAGGAGGAGAAGTCATTGTGCACATAGTATTTCATAGCGCCGCAATTTCTGTGTTAATTATTCATGTGAGGGAGCGAGGGATGTAGCAAAGTGGGAACAGTGCATCGGAAAGGAGATACTCGTGTCCCAAAACTCAATCCTGTCGTTTCCATAGAGACGTTTCACGATTTAGGAGGAGAAGCCTTAGAACCCGTAGTATTTCATAGCGACGCAATTTCTGTGTTAATTCGTCAATGAGAGGGAGCGAGCGTTGAGGTAAAGAATGAATAGTGCATCGGATAGGAGTTACTCGTATCCCAAAATTAATCCTGTCGTTTCCATTGAAGCGTGGCTCGATTTAGGAGGAGAAGTCATTGAGCACATAGTATTTCATAGCGACGCAATTTCTGTGTTAATTATTCATGTGAGAGAGCGAGGGATGTAGTAAAGTGGGAACAGTGCATCGGAAAGGAGTTACTCGTATCCCAAAACTAAATCCTGTCGTTTCCATAGAAACGTTACACGATTTAGAAGGAGAAGTCATAGAACCCATAGTATTTCATAGCGACGCTATTTCTTTGTTAATTCGTCAATGTGAGGGAGCGAGCGTTGAGGTAAAGAATGAACAGTGCATCGAAAAGGAGATACTCGTGTCCCAAAACTAAATCCTGTCGTTTCCATTGAAACGTGACTCGATTTAGGAGGAGAAGTCATTGAGCACATTGTATTTCATGGCGACGCAATTTCTGTGGTTATTATTCATGTCAGGGAGCGAGGGATGTAGTAAAGTGGGAACAGTGCATCGGAAAGGAGATACTCGTATCCAAAAACTAAATCCTGTCGATTCCATTGAAACGTGACTCGATTTAGGAGGAGAAGTCATTGAGCACATAGTATTTCATAGCGACGCAATTTCTGTGTTAATTCGTCAATGTGAGGGAGCGAGCGTTGAAGTAAAGAATGAATAGTGCATCGGAAAGGAGATACTCATATCCCAAAACTAAATCCTGTCGTTTCCATTGAAACGTGACTCGATTTAGGAGGAGAAGTCATTCAGCACATAGTATTTCATAGCGACGCAATTTCTGTGTTAATTATTCATGTGAGGGAGCGAGGGATGTAGAAAAGTGGGAACAGTGCATCGGAAAGGAGATACTCGTGTCCCAAAACTCAATCCTGTCGTTTGCATAGAAACGTTACACGATTTAGAAGGAGAAGTCATAGAACCCATAGTATTTCATAGCGACGCAAATTCTGTGTTAATTCGTCAATGTGAAGGAGCGAGCGTTGAGGTAAAGAATGAATAGTGCATCGGAAAGGAGTTACTCGTATCCCAAAACTAAATCCTGTCATTTCCATTGAAACGTGACTCGATTTAGGAGGAGAAGTCATTGAGCACATAGTATTTCATAGCGACGCAATTTCTGTGTTAATTATTCATGTGAGGGAGCGAGGGATGTAGTAAAGTGGGAACAGTGCATCGGAAAGGAGATACTCGTGTCCCAAAACTCAATCCTGTCGTTTCCATAGAGACATTACACGATTTAGAAGGAGAAGTCATAGAACCCATAGTATTTCATAGCGACGCAATTTCTGTGTTAATTCGTCAATGTGAGGGAGCGAGCGTTGAGGTAAAGAATGAACAGTGCATCGGAAAGGAGATACTCGTGTCCCAAAACTAAATCCTGTCGTTTCCATTGAAACGTGACTGGATTTAGGAGGAGAGTTCATTGAGCACTAGTATTTCATAGCGACGCAATTTCTGTGTTAATTTGTCAATGTGAGGGAGCGAGCGTTGAGGTAAAGAATGAATAGTGCATTGGAAAGGAGATACTCGTATCCCAAAACTAAATCCTGTCGTTTCCATTGAAACGTGACTCGATTTAGGAGGAGAAGTGATTGAGCACATAGTATTTCATAGCGACATAATTTCTGTGTTAATTCGTCAATGTGAGGGAGCGTGCGTTGAGGTAAAGAATGAATTGTGCATCGGAAAGGAGTCACTCGTATCCCAAAACTAAATCCTGTCTTTTCCATTGAAACGTGACTCGATTTAGGAGGAGAAGTCATTGAGCACATAGTATTTCATAGCGACGTAATTTCTGTGTTAATTATTCATGTGAGGGGGCGAGGGAAGTAGTAAAGTGGGAACAGTGCATCGGAAAGGAGCTACTCCTATCCCAAAACTAAATCCTGTCGTTTCCATTGAAACGTGACTCGATTTAGGAGGAGAAGTCATTGAGCACATAGTATTTCATAGCGACGCAATTTCTGTGTTAATTATTCATGTGAGGGTGCGAGGGATGTAGTAAAGTGGGAACAGTGCATCGGAAAGGAGATACTCGTATCACAAAACTAAATCCTGTCGTTTCCATTGAAACGTGACTCGATTTAGGAGGAGAAGTCATTGAGCACATAGTATTTCACAGCGACGCAATTTCTGTGTTAATTCGTCAATGTGAGGGAGCGAGCGTTGAGGTAAAGAACGAATAGTGCATCGGAAAGGCACTACACGTATCCCAAATCTAAATCGTGTCGTTTCCATTGAAACGTAACTCGATTTAGGAGGAGAAGTCATTGAGCACATAGTATTTCATAGCGACGCAATTTCTGTGTTAATTATTCATGTGAGGGAGCGAGGGATGTAGTAAAGTGGGGACAGTGCATCGTAAAGGAGATACTCGTGTCCCAAAACTCAATCCTGTCGTTTCCATAGAAACGTTACACGATTTAGAAGGAGAGGTCATAGAACCCATAGTATTTCATAGCGACGCAATTTCTGTGTTAATTCGTGAATGTGAGGGAGCGAGCGTTGAGGTAAAGAATGAATAGTGCATCGGAAAGGAGATACTCGTATCCCAAAACTAAATCCTTTCGTTTCCATTGAAACGGGACTCGATTTAGGAGGAGAAGTAATTGAGCACATAGAATTTCATAGCGACGCAATTTCTGTGTTAATTATTCATGTGAGGGAGCGAGGGATGTAGTAAAGTGGGAACAGTGCATCGGAAAGGAGATACTCGTATCCCAAAACTAAATCCTGTCGTTTCCATTGAAACGTGACTCGATTTAGGAGGATAAGTCATTGAGCACATAGTATTTCATAGCGACGCAATTTCTGTGTTAATTACTCATGTGAGGGAGCGAGGGATGTAGTAAAGTGTCAACAGTGCATCGGAAAGGAGATACTCGTATCCCAAAACTAAATCCTGTCGTTTCCATTGAAACGTGACTCGATTTAGGAGGAGAAGTCATTGAGCACATAGTATTTCATAGCGACGCAATTTCTGTGTTAATTCGTCAATGTGTGGGAGCGAGCGTTGAGGTAAAGAATGAATAGTGCATCGGAAAGGAGTTACTCGTATCCCAAAAGTAAATCCTGTCGTTTCCATTGAAGCGTGGCTCGATTTAGGAGGAGAAGTCATTGAGCACATAGTATTTCATAGCGACGCAATTTCTGTGTTAATTATTCATGTGAGAGAGCGAGGGATGTAGTAAAGTGGGAACAGTGCATCGGAAAGGAGATACTCGTATCCCAAAACTAAATTTTGTCGTTTCCATTGATACGCGACTCGATTTAGGAGGAGAAGTCATTGAGCACATTGTATTTCATGGCGACGCAATTTCTGTGTTAATTATTCATGTCAGGGAGCGAGGGATGTAGTAAAGTGGGAACAGTGCATCGGAAAGGAGTTACTCGTATCCCAAAACTAAATCCTGTCGTTTCCATAGAGACGTTACACGATTTAGAAGGAGAAGTCATAGAACCCATAGTATTTCATAGCGACGCTATTTCTTTGTTAATTCGTCAATGTGAGGGAGCGAGCGTTGAGGTAAAGAATGAACAGTGCATCGGAAAGGAGATACTCGTGTCCCAAAACTAAATCCTGTCGTTTCCATTGAAACGTGACTCGATTTAGGAGGAAAAGTCATTGAGCACATTGTATTTCATGGCGACGCAATTTCTGTGTTAATTATTCATGTCAGGGAGCGAGGGATGTAGTAAAGTGGGAACAGTGCATCGGAAAGGAGATACTCGTATCCCAAAACTAAATTTTGTCGTTTCCATTGATACGCGACTCCATTTAGGAGGAGAAGTCATTGAGCACATAGTATTTCATAGCGACGCAATTTCTGTGTTTATTCGTCAATGTGAGGGAGTGAGCGTTGAGGTATAGAATGAATAGTGCATCGGAAAGGAGATACTCGTTTGCCAAAAACAAATCCTGTCGTTTCCATTGAAACGTGACTCGATTTACGAGGAGAAGTCATTGAGCACATAGTATTTCATAGCGGCGCAATTTCTGTGTTAATTATTCATGTGAGGGAGCGAGGGATGTAGTAAAGTGGGAACAGTGCATCGGAAAGGAGATACTCGTGTCCCAAAACTCAATCCTGTCGTTTCCATAGAGACATTACACGATTTAGAAGGAGAAGTCATAGAACCCATAGTATTTCATAGCGACGCAATTTCTGTGTTAATTCGTCAAGGTGAGGGAGCGAGCGTTGAGGTAAAGAATGAACAGTGCATCGGAAAGGAGATACTTGTGTCCCAAAACTAAATCCTGTCGTTTCCATTGAAACGTGACTGGATTTAGGAGGAGAGTTCATTGAGCACTAGTATTTCATAGCGACGCAATTTCTGTGTTATTTTGTCAATGTGAGGGAGCGAGCGTTGAGGTAAAGAATGAATAGTGCATTGGAAAGGAGATACTCGTATCCCAAAACTAAATCCTGTCGTTTCCATTGAAACGTGACTCGATTTAGGAGGAGATGTCATTGAGCACATAGTGTTTCATAGCGACGCAATTTCTGTGCTAATTATTCATGTGAGGCAGCGAGGGATGTAGTAAAGTGGGAACAGTGCATCGGAAAGGAGATATTCGTATCCCAAAACTAAATCCTGTCGTTTCCATTGAAACGTGACTCGATTTAGGAGGATAAGTCATTGAGCACATAGTATTTCATAGCGACGCAATTTCTGTGTTAATTATTCATGTAAGGGAGCGAGGGATGTAGTAAAGTGGGAACAGTGCATCGGAAAGGAGATACTCGTATCCCAAAAATAAATCCTGTCGTTTCCATTGAAACGTGACTCGATTTAGGAGGAGAAATCATTGAGCACATAGTATTACATAGCGACGCAATTTCTGTGTTAATTCGTCAATGTGAGGGAGCGTGCGTTGAGGTAAAGAATGAATAGTGCATCGGAAAGGAGTTACTCGTATCCCAAAACTAAATCGTGTCTTTTCCATTGAAACGTGACTCGTTTTAGGAGGAGAAGTCATTGAGCACATAGTATTTCATAGCGACGCAATTTCTGTGTTAATTATTCATGTGAGGGTGCGAGGGAAGTAGTAAAGTGGGAACAGTGCATCGGAAAGTAGATACTCGTATCCCAAAACTAAATCCTGTCGTTTCCATTGAAACGTGACTCGATTTAGGAGGAGAAGTCATTGAGCACATAGTATTTCATAGCGACGCAATTTCTGTGTTAATTATTCATGTGAGGGAGCGAGGGATGTAGTAAATTGGGAACAGTGCATCGGAAAGGAGATACTCGTATCACAAAACTAAATCCTATCGTTTCCATTGAAACGTGACTCGATTTAGGAGGAGAAGTCATTGAGCACATAGTATTTCACAGCGACGCAATTTCTGGGTTAATTATTCATGTCAGGGAGCGAGGGATGTAGTAAAGTGGGAACAGTGCATCGGAAAGGAGATACTCGTATCCCAAAACTAAATTTTGTCGTTTCCATTGATACGCGACGCGATTTAGGAGGAGAAGTCATTGAGCACATAGTATTTCATAGCGACGCAATTTCTGTGTTTATTCGTCAATGTGAGGGAGTGAGCGTTGAGGTAAAGAATGAATAGTGCATCGGAAAGGAGATACTCGTTTCCCAAAAACAAATTACGTCGTTTCCATTGAAACGTGACTCGATTTACGAGGAGAAGTCATTGAGCACATAGTATTTCATAGCGACGCAATTTCTGTGTTAATTATTCATGTGAGGGAGCGAGGGATGTAGTAAAGTGGGAACAGTGCATCGGAAAGGAGATACTCGTATCCCGAACCTAAATCCTGTCGATTCCATTGAAACGTGACTCGATTTAGGAGGAGAAGTCATTGAGCACATAGTATTTCATAGCGACGCAATTTCTGTGTTAATTCGTCGATGTAAGGGAGCGAGCGTTGAGGTAAAGAACGAATAGTGCATCGGAAAGTAGTTACCCGTATCCCAAAACTAAATCGTGTCGTTTCCATTGAAACGTAACTCGATTTGGGAGGAGAAGTCATTGAGCACATAGTATTTCATAGCGACGCAATTTCTGTGTTAATTATTCATGTGAGGGAGCGAGGGATGTGGTAAAGTGGGAACAGTGCATCGGAAAGGAGATACTCGTGTCCCAAAACTCAATCCTGTCGTTTCCATAGAAACGTTACACGATTTAGAAGGAGAAGTCACAGAACCCATAGTATTTCATAGCGACGCAATTTCTGTGTTAATTCGTGAATGTGAGGGAGCGAGCGTTGAGGTAAAGAATGAATAGTGCATCGGAAAGGAGATACTCATATCCCAAAACTAAATCCTGTCGTTTCCATTAAAACGTGTCTCGATTTAGGAGGAGAAGTCATTGAGCACATTGTATTTCATAGCGACGCAATTTCTGTGTTAATTATTCATGTGAGGGAGCGAGGGATGTAGTAAAGTGGGAACAGTGCATCGGAAAGGAGATACTCGTATTCAAAAACTAAATCCTGTCGATTCCATTGAAACGTGACTCGATTTAGGAGGAGAAGTCATTGAGCACATAGTATTTCATAGCGACGCAATTTCTGTGTCAATTCGTCAATGTGAGGGAGCGAGCGTTGAAGTAAAGAATGAATAGTGCATCGGAAAGGAGATACTCTTATCCCAAAACTAAATCCTGTCGTTTCCATTGAAACGTGAATCGATTTAGGAGGAGAAGTCATTGAGCACATAGTATTTCATAGCGACGCAATTTCTGTGTTAATTATTCATGTGAGGGAGCGAGGGATGTAGAAAAGTGGGAACAGTGCATCGGAAAGGAGATACTCGTGTCCCAAAACTCAATCCTGTCGTTTGCATAGAAACGTTACACGATTTAGAAGGAGAAGTCATAGAACCCATAGTATTTCATAGCGACGCAATTTCTGTGTTAATTCGTCAATGTGAGGGAGCGAGCGTTGAGGTAAAGAATGAATAGTGCATCGGAAAGGAGATACTCGTATCCCAAAACTAAATCCTGTCGTTTCCATTGAAACGTGACTCGATTTAGGAGGAGAAGTCATACATAGTATTTCACAGCGATGCAATTTCTGCGTTAATTCGTCAATGTGAGGGAGCGAGCGTTCAGGTAAAGAATGAATAGTGCATCGGAAAGGAGTTACTGGTATCCCAAAACTAAATCCTGTCGTTTCCATTGAAACGTGACTCGATTTAGGAGGAGAAGTCATTGAGCACATAGACTTTCATAGCGACGCAATTTCTGTGTTAATTATTCATGTGAGGGAGCGAGGGATGTAGTAAAGTGGGAACAGTGCATCGGAAAGGAGATACTCGTATCCCAAAAGTAAATCCTGTCGTTTCCATTGAAACGTCACTCGATATAGGAGGAGAAGTCATTGTGCACATAGTATTTCATAGCGCCGCAATTTCTGTGTTAATTATTCATGTGAGGGAGCGAGGATGTAGTAAAGTGGGAACAGTGCATCGGAAAGGAGATACTCGTGTCCCAAAACTCAATCCTGTCGTTTCCATAGAGACGTTTCACGATTTAGAAGGAGAAGTCATAGAACCCGTAGTATTTCATAGCGACGTAATTTCTGTGTTAATTCGTCAATGAGAGGGAGCGAGCGTTGAGGTAAAGAATGAATAGTGCATCGGATAGGAGTTACTCGTATCCCAAAATTAATCCTGTCGTTTCCATTGAAGCGTGGCTCGATTTAGGAGGAGAAGTCATTGAGCACATAGTATTTCATAGCGACGCAATTTCTGTGTTAATTATTCATGTGAGGGAGCGAGGGATGTAGTAAAGTGGGAACAGTGCATCGGAAAGGAGATACTCGTATCCCAAAACTAAATCCTGTCGTTTCCATTGAAACGTGACCCGTTTAGGAGAAGAAGTCATTGAGCACATAGTATTTCATAGCGACGCAATTTCTGCGTTAATTCGTCAATGTGAGGGAGAGAGCGTTCAGGTAAAGAATGAATAGTGCATCGGAAAGGAGTTACTCGTATCCCAAAACTAAATCCTGTCGTTTCCATTGAAACGTGACTCGATTTAGGAGGAGAAGTCATTGAGCACATAGTATTTCATAGCGACGCAATTTCTGTGTTAACTACTCATGTGAGGGAGCGAGGGATGTAGTAAAGTGGGATCAGTGCATCGGAAAGGAGATACTCGTGTCCCAAAACTAAATCCTGTCGTTTCCATAGAAACGTTACACAATTTAGAAGGTGAAGTCATAGAACCTATAGTATTTCATAGCGACGCTATTTCTTTGTTAATTCGTCAATGTGAGGGAGCGAGCGTTGAGGTAAAGAATGAACAGTGCATTGGAAAGGAGATACTCGTGTCCCAAAACTAAATCCTGTCGTTTCCATTGAAACGTGACCCGATTTAGGAGGAGAAGTCATTGAGCACATAGTATTTTATACCGACGCAATTTCTGTGTTAATTCGTCAATGTGAGGGAGCGAGCGTTGAGGTAAAGAATGAATAGTGCATCGGAAAGGAGTTACTCGTATCCCAAAACTAAATCGTTTCGTTTCCATTGAAACGTGACTCGATTTTGAAGGAGAAGTCATTGAGCACATAGTATTTCATGGCGACGCAATTTCTGTGTTAATTATTCATGTGAGGGAGCGAGGGATGTAGTAAAGTGGGAACAGTGCATCGGAAAGGAGATACTCGTGTCCCAAAACTCAATCCTGTCGTTTCCATCGAAACGTTACACGATTTGGAAGGAGAAGTCATAGAGCCAATAGTATTTCATAGCGACGCAATTTCTGTGTTAATTCGTCAATGTGAGGGAGCGAGCGTTGAGGCAAAGAATGAATAGTGCATTGGAAAGGAGATAATCGTATCCCAAAACTAAATCCTGTCGTTTCCATTGAAACGTGACTCGATTTAGGAGGAGAAGTCATTGTGCACATAGTATTTCATAGCGACGCAATTTCTGTGTTAATTATTCATGTGAGGGAGCGAGGGATGTAGTAAAGTGGGAACAGTGCATCGGAAAGGAGATACTCGTATCCCAAAACTAAATCCTGTCGTTTCCATTGAAACGTGACCCGTTTAGGAGGAGAAGTCATTGAGCACATAGTATTTCATAGCGACGCAATTTCTGCGTTATTTCGTCAATGAGAGGGAGAGAGCGTTCAGGTAAAGAATGAATAGTGCATCGGAAAGGAGTTACTCGTATCCCAAAACTAAATCCTGTCGTTTCCATTGAAACGTGACTCGATTTAGGAGGAGAAGTCATTGAGCACATAGTATTTCATAGCGACGCAATTTCTGTGTTAACTACTCATGTGAAGGAGCGAGGGATGTAGTAAAGTGGGATCAGTGCATCGGAAAGGAGATACTCGTGTCCCAAAACTAAATCCTGTCGTTTCCATTGAAACGTGACTCGATTTAGGAGGAGAGGTCATTGAGCACTAGTATTTCATAGCGACGCAATTTCTGTGTTAATTTGTCAATGTGAGGGAGCGAGCGTTGAGGTAAAGAATGAATAGTGCATTGGAAAGGAGATACTCGTATCCCAGAACTAAATCCTGTCGTTTCCATTGAAACGTGACTCGATTTAGGAGAAGATGTCATTGAGCACATAGTGTTTCATAGCGACGCAATTTCTGTGTTAATTACTCATGTGAGGGAGCGAGGGATGTTGTAAAGTGGGAGCAGTGCATCGGAAAGGAGATACTCGTATCCCAAAACTAAATCCTGTCGTTTACATTGAAACGTGACTCGATTTAGGAGGAGAAGTCATTGAGCACATAGTATTTCATAGCGACGCAATTTCTGTGTTAATTACTCATGTGAGGGAGCGAGGGATGTAGTAAAGTGGGAGCAGTGCATCGGAAAGGAGATACTCGTATCCCAAAACTAAATCCTGTCGTTTCCATTGACACGTGACTCGATTTAGGAGGAGAAGTCATTGAGCACATAGTATTTCATAGCGACGCAATTTCTGTGTTAATTCGTCAATGTGAGGGAGCGAGCGTTGAGGTAAAGAATGAATAGTGCATCGGAAAGGAGTTACTCGTATCCCAAAAGTAAATCCTGTCGTTTCCATTGAAACGTGACTCGATATAGGAGGAGAAGTCATTGTGCACATAGTATTTCATAGCGCCGCAATTTCTGTGTTAATTATTCGTGTGAGGGAGCGAGGGATGTAGTAAAGTGGGAACAGTGCATCGGAAAGGAGATACTCGTGTCCCAAAACTCAATCCTGTCGTTTCCATAGAGACGTTTCACGATTTAGAAGGTGAAGTCATAGAACCCGTAGTATTTCATAGCGACGCAATTTCTGTGTTAATTCGTCAATGAGAGGGAGCAAGCGTTGAGGTAAAGAATGAATAGTGCATCGGATAGGAGTTACTCGTATCCCAAAATTAATCCTGTCGTTTCCATTGAAGCGTGGCTCGATTTAGGAGGAGAAGTCATTGAGCACATAGTATTTCATAGCGACGCAATTTCTGTATTAATTATTCATGTGAGAGAGCGAGGGATGTAGTAAAGTGGGAACAGTGCATCGGTAAGGAGATACTCGTGTCCCAAAACTAAATCGTGTCGTTTCCATTGAAACGTGACTCGATTTAGGAGGAGAAGTCATTGAGCACAAAGTATTTCATACCGACGCAATTTCTGTGTTAATTCGTCAATGTGAGGGAGCGAGCGTTGAGGTAAAGAATGAATAGTGCATCAGAAAGGAGTTACTCGTATCCCAAAACTAAATCGTGTCGTTTCCATTGAAACGTGACTCGATTTAGATGGAGAAGTCATTGAGCACATAGTATTTCATAGCGACGCAATTTCTGTGTTAATTATTCATGTGAGGGAGCGAGGGATGTAGCAAAGTGGGAACAGTGCATCGGAAAGGAGATACTCGTGTCCCAAAACTCAATCCTGTCGTTTCCATCGATACGTTACACGATTTAAAAGTAGCAGTCATAGAACTCATAGTATTTCATAGCGACGCAATTTCTGTGTTAATTCGTCAATGTGAGGGAGCGAGCGTTGAGGTAAAGAATGAATAGTGCATCGGAAAGGAGTTACTCGTATCCCAAAACTAAATCGTGTCGTTTCCATTGAAACGTGACTCGATTTAGGAGGAGAAGTCATTGAGCACATTGTATTTCATGGCGACGCAATTTCTGTGTTAATTATTCATGTCAGGGAGCGAGGGATGTAGTAAAGTGGGAACAGTGCATCGGAAACGAGATACTCGTATCCCAAAACTATATTTTGTCGTTTCCATTGAAATGCGACTCGATTAAGGAGGAGAAGTCATTGAGCACATAGTATTTCATAGCGACGCAATTTCTGTGTTAATTATTCATGTGAGGGAGCGAGGGATGTAGTAAAGTGGGAACAGTGCATCGGAAAGGAGATACTCGTGTCCCAAAACTCAATCCTGTCGTTTCCATAGAAACGTTACACGATTTAGAAGGAGAAGTCATTGAACCCATAGTATTTCATAGCGACGCAATTTCTGTGCTAATTCGTGAATGTGAGGGAGCGAGCGTTGAGGTAAAGAATGAATAGTGCATCGGCAAGGAGATACTCGTATCCCAAAACTAAATCCTGTCGTTTCCATTGAAACGGGACTCGATTTAGGAGGAGAAGTCATTGAGCACATAGTATTTCATAGCGACGCAATTTCTGTGTTAATTATTCATGTGAGGGAGCGAGGGATGTAGTAAAGTGGGAACAGTGCATCGGAAAGGAGATACTCGTATCCCAAAACTAAATCCTGTCGTTTCCATTGAAACGTGACTCGATTTAGGAGGAGAAGTCATTGAGCACATAGTATTTCATAGCGACGCAATTTCTGTGTTAATTACTCATGTGAGGGAGCGAGGGATGTAGTAAAGTGGGAACAGTGCATCGGAAAGGAGATACTCGTGTCCCAAAACTCAATCCTGTCGTTTCCATAGAGACGTTACACGATTTAGAAGGAGAAGTCATAGAACCCGTAGTATTTCATAGCGACGAAATTTCTATGTTAATTTGTCAATGAGAGGGAGCGAGCGTTGAGGTAAAGAATGAATAGTGCATCGGATAGGAGTTACTCGTATCCCAAAATTAATCCTGTCGTTTCCATTGAAGCGTGGCTCGATTTAGGAGGAGAAGTCATTGTGCACATAGTATTTCATAGCGACGCAATTTCTGTGTTAATTATTCATGTGAGGGAGCGAGGGATGTAGTAAAGTGGGAACAGTGCATCGGAAAAAAGATACTCGTATCCCAAAACTAAATCCTGTCGTTTCCATTGAAACGTGACCCGTTTAGGAGGAGAAGTCATTGAGCACATAGTATTTCATAGCGACGCAATTTCTGCGTTAATTCGTCAATGAGAGGGAGAGAGCGTTGAGGTAAAGAATGAATAGTGCATCGGAAAGGAGTTACTCGTATCCCAAAACTAAATCCTGTCGTTTCCATTGAAACGTGACTCGATTTAGGAGGAGAGGTCATTGAGCACTAGTATTTCATAGCGACGAAATTTCTGTGTTAATTTGTCAATGTGAGGGAGCGAGCGTTGAGGTAAAGAATGAATAGTGCATTGGAAAGGAGATACTCGTATCCCAATACTAAATCCTGTCGTTTCCATTGAAACGTGACTCGATTTAGGAGAAGATGTCATTGAGCACATAGTGTTTCATAGCGACGCAATTTCTGTGTTAATTACTCATGTGAGGGAGCGAGGGATGTAGTAAAGTGGGAGCAGTGCATCGGAAAGGAGATACTCGTATCCCAAAACTAAATCCTGTCGTTTACATTGAAACGTGACTCGATTTAGGAGGAGAAGTCATTGAGCACATAGTATTTCATAGCGACGCAATTTCTGTGTTAATTACTCATGTGAGGGAGCGAGGGATGTAGTAAAGTGGGAGCAGTGCATCGGAAAGGAGATACTCGTATCCCACAACTAAATCCTGTCGTTTCCATTGAAACGTGACTCGATTTAGGAGGAGAAGTCATTGAGCACATTGTATTTCATAGCGACGCAATTTCTGTGTTAATTCGTCAATGTGAGGGAGCGAGCGTTGAGGTAAAGAATGAATAGTGCATCGGAAAGGAGTTACTCGTATCCCAAAACTAAATCCTGTCGTTTCCATTGAAACGTGACTCGATTTAGGAGGAGAGGTCATTGAGCACTAGAATTTCATAGCGACGCAATTTCTGTGTTAATTTGTCAATGTGAGGGAGCGAGCGTTGAGGTAAAGAATGAATAGTGCATTGGAAAGGAGATACTCGTATCCCAATACTAAATCCTGTCGTTTCCATTGAAACGTGACTCGATTTAGGAGAAGATGTCATTGAGCACATAGTGTTTCATAGCGACGCAATTTCTGTGTTAATTACTCATGTGAGGGAGCGAGGGATGTAGTAAAGTGGGAGCAGTGCATCGGAAAGGAGATACTCGTATCCCAAAACTAAATCCTGTCGTTTACATTGAAACGTGACTCGATTTAGGAGGAGAAGTCATTGAGCACATAGTATTTCATAGCGACGCAATTTCTGTGTTAATTATTCATGTGAGGGAGCGAGGGATGTAGTAAAGTGGGAACAGTGCATCGGAAAGGAGATACTCGTGTCCCAAAACTCAATCCTGTCGTTTCCATAGAGACATTACACGATTTAGAAGGAGAAGTCATAGAACCCATAGTATTTCATAGCGACGCAATTTCTGTGTTAATTCGTCAATGTGAGGGAGCGAGCGTTGAGGTAAAGAATGAACAGTGCATCGGAAAGGAGATACTCGTGTCCCAAAACTAAATCCTGTCGTTTCCATTGAAACGTGACTGGATTTAGGAGGAGAGTTCATTGAGCACTAGTATTTCATAGCGACGCAATTTCTGTGTTAATTTGTCAATGTGAGGGAGCGAGCGTTGAGGTAAAGAATGAATAGTGCATTGGAAAGGAGATACTCGTATCCCAAAACTAAATCCTGTCGTTTCCATTGAAACGTGACTCGATTTAGGAGGAGAAGTGATTGAGCACATAGTATTTCATAGCGACATAATTTCTGTGTTAATTCGTCAATGTGAGGGAGCGTGCGTTGAGGTAAAGAATGAATTGTGCATCGGAAAGGAGTCACTCGTATCCCAAAACTAAATCCTGTCTTTTCCATTGAAACGTGACTCGATTTAGGAGGAGAAGTCATTGAGCACATAGTATTTCATAGCGACGTAATTTCTGTGTTAATTATTCATGTGAGGGGGCGAGGGAAGTAGTAAAGTGGGAACAGTGCATCGGAAAGGAGCTACTCCTATCCCAAAACTAAATCCTGTCGTTTCCATTGAAACGTGACTCGATTTAGGAGGAGAAGTCATTGAGCACATAGTATTTCATAGCGACGCAATTTCTGTGTTAATTATTCATGTGAGGGTGCGAGGGATGTAGTAAAGTGGGAACAGTGCATCGGAAAGGAGATACTCGTATCACAAAACTAAATCCTGTCGTTTCCATTGAAACGTGACTCGATTTAGGAGGAGAAGTCATTGAGCACATAGTATTTCACAGCGACGCAATTTCTGTGTTAATTCGTCAATGTGAGGGAGCGAGCGTTGAGGTAAAGAACGAATAGTGCATCGGAAAGGCACTACACGTATCCCAAATCTAAATCGTGTCGTTTCCATTGAAACGTAACTCGATTTAGGAGGAGAAGTCATTGAGCACATAGTATTTCATAGCGACGCAATTTCTGTGTTAATTATTCATGTGAGGGAGCGAGGGATGTAGTAAAGTGGGGACAGTGCATCGTAAAGGAGATACTCGTGTCCCAAAACTCAATCCTGTCGTTTCCATAGAAACGTTACACGATTTAGAAGGAGAGGTCATAGAACCCATAGTATTTCATAGCGACGCAATTTCTGTGTTAATTCGTGAATGTGAGGGAGCGAGCGTTGAGGTAAAGAATGAATAGTGCATCGGAAAGGAGATACTCGTATCCCAAAACTAAATCCTTTCGTTTCCATTGAAACGGGACTCGATTTAGGAGGAGAAGTAATTGAGCACATAGAATTTCATAGCGACGCAATTTCTGTGTTAATTATTCATGTGAGGGAGCGAGGGATGTAGTAAAGTGGGAACAGTGCATCGGAAAGGAGATACTCGTATCCCAAAACTAAATCCTGTCGTTTCCATTGAAACGTGACTCGATTTAGGAGGATAAGTCATTGAGCACATAGTATTTCATAGCGACGCAATTTCTGTGTTAATTACTCATGTGAGGGAGCGAGGGATGTAGTAAAGTGTCAACAGTGCATCGGAAAGGAGATACTCGTATCCCAAAACTAAATCCTGTCGTTTCCATTGAAACGTGACTCGATTTAGGAGGAGAAGTCATTGAGCACATAGTATTTCATAGCGACGCAATTTCTGTGTTAATTCGTCAATGTGTGGGAGCGAGCGTTGAGGTAAAGAATGAATAGTGCATCGGAAAGGAGTTACTCGTATCCCAAAAGTAAATCCTGTCGTTTCCATTGAAGCGTGGCTCGATTTAGGAGGAGAAGTCATTGAGCACATAGTATTTCATAGCGACGCAATTTCTGTGTTAATTATTCATGTGAGAGAGCGAGGGATGTAGTAAAGTGGGAACAGTGCATCGGAAAGGAGATACTCGTATCCCAAAACTAAATTTTGTCGTTTCCATTGATACGCGACTCGATTTAGGAGGAGAAGTCATTGAGCACATTGTATTTCATGGCGACGCAATTTCTGTGTTAATTATTCATGTCAGGGAGCGAGGGATGTAGTAAAGTGGGAACAGTGCATCGGAAAGGAGTTACTCGTATCCCAAAACTAAATCCTGTCGTTTCCATAGAGACGTTACACGATTTAGAAGGAGAAGTCATAGAACCCATAGTATTTCATAGCGACGCTATTTCTTTGTTAATTCGTCAATGTGAGGGAGCGAGCGTTGAGGTAAAGAATGAACAGTGCATCGGAAAGGAGATACTCGTGTCCCAAAACTAAATCCTGTCGTTTCCATTGAAACGTGACTCGATTTAGGAGGAAAAGTCATTGAGCACATTGTATTTCATGGCGACGCAATTTCTGTGTTAATTATTCATGTCAGGGAGCGAGGGATGTAGTAAAGTGGGAACAGTGCATCGGAAAGGAGATACTCGTATCCCAAAACTAAATTTTGTCGTTTCCATTGATACGCGACTCCATTTAGGAGGAGAAGTCATTGAGCACATAGTATTTCATAGCGACGCAATTTCTGTGTTTATTCGTCAATGTGAGGGAGTGAGCGTTGAGGTATAGAATGAATAGTGCATCGGAAAGGAGATACTCGTTTGCCAAAAACAAATCCTGTCGTTTCCATTGAAACGTGACTCGATTTACGAGGAGAAGTCATTGAGCACATAGTATTTCATAGCGGCGCAATTTCTGTGTTAATTATTCATGTGAGGGAGCGAGGGATGTAGTAAAGTGGGAACAGTGCATCGGAAAGGAGATACTCGTGTCCCAAAACTCAATCCTGTCGTTTCCATAGAGACATTACACGATTTAGAAGGAGAAGTCATAGAACCCATAGTATTTCATAGCGACGCAATTTCTGTGTTAATTCGTCAAGGTGAGGGAGCGAGCGTTGAGGTAAAGAATGAACAGTGCATCGGAAAGGAGATACTTGTGTCCCAAAACTAAATCCTGTCGTTTCCATTGAAACGTGACTGGATTTAGGAGGAGAGTTCATTGAGCACTAGTATTTCATAGCGACGCAATTTCTGTGTTATTTTGTCAATGTGAGGGAGCGAGCGTTGAGGTAAAGAATGAATAGTGCATTGGAAAGGAGATACTCGTATCCCAAAACTAAATCCTGTCGTTTCCATTGAAACGTGACTCGATTTAGGAGGAGATGTCATTGAGCACATAGTGTTTCATAGCGACGCAATTTCTGTGCTAATTATTCATGTGAGGCAGCGAGGGATGTAGTAAAGTGGGAACAGTGCATCGGAAAGGAGATATTCGTATCCCAAAACTAAATCCTGTCGTTTCCATTGAAACGTGACTCGATTTAGGAGGATAAGTCATTGAGCACATAGTATTTCATAGCGACGCAATTTCTGTGTTAATTATTCATGTAAGGGAGCGAGGGATGTAGTAAAGTGGGAACAGTGCATCGGAAAGGAGATACTCGTATCCCAAAAATAAATCCTGTCGTTTCCATTGAAACGTGACTCGATTTAGGAGGAGAAATCATTGAGCACATAGTATTACATAGCGACGCAATTTCTGTGTTAATTCGTCAATGTGAGGGAGCGTGCGTTGAGGTAAAGAATGAATAGTGCATCGGAAAGGAGTTACTCGTATCCCAAAACTAAATCGTGTCTTTTCCATTGAAACGTGACTCGTTTTAGGAGGAGA